>NW_026511130.1:0-134979 GCF_027579735.1 Bombina bombina | reverse complement strand
TGGGGAAAGAAAGTTATGTTACACCTAACACCCTAACATAAATCCCGAGTCTAAACACCCCTAATCTGCCGCCCCCGACATCATCGACATCTACATTATATTTATTAACCCCTAATCTGCCATCCCCAATGTCGCTGCCATCTACCTACCCTTATTAACCCCTAATCTGCCGCCCCTACGTCAGCACCAATATACTAAAGTTATTAACTCCTAACCCTAACCCTAAATCTAACCCTAATACCCCTAACTTAAACATAATTAAAATAAATCTAATAAAAAAATTACTATCATTAACTAAATAAATCCTATTTAATACTTAATACCTGTAAAACAAACCCTAAGCTGGGTACAATATAACTAATAGTTACATTGTAGCTTGCTTATGTTTTATTTTTATTTCACAGGCAAGTTTGTATTTATTTTAACTAGGTAGACTAGTTAGTAAATAGTTATTAACTATTTTCTAGCTACCTAGATAAAATAAATACAACTTTACCTGTAAAATAAAACCTAACCTGAGTTACACTAACACCTAACATTACAATACAATTAAATAAATTACATTAATTAAATACAATTAACTAAATTACAACAACCCCCACTAAATTACCCAAAATAAAAAAGAAATTATCAAATATTTAAACTAATTACACCTAATCTAATAGCCCTATCAAAATAAAAAAGCCCCCAAAACAAAAAAAACCCTAGCCTACAATAAACAACCAATGGCCCTTTAAAGGGCCTTTTGTGGGGCATTGCCCCAAAAAATCAGCTCTTTTACCTGTAAAAATATAATACAAACAACCCCCCAACAGTAAAACCCACCACCCACACAACCAACCCCCCAAATAAAATCCTATTTAAAAAAACCTAAGCTCCCCATTGCCCTGAAAAGGGCATTTGAATGGGCATTGCCCTTAAAAGGGCATTTAGCTCTTTTTCTGCCCAAACCCTAATAAAAATAAAACCCACCCAATAAACCCTTAAAAAAACCTAACACTAACCTCCCAAGATCCACTTACAGTTTTTGAAGACCAGACATCCATCCTCACGAAGCGGCAGAAGTCCTCAGCGAAGCCGGCCAAAGTCTTCATCCAAGCTGGCAGAAGTCTTATCCATACGGCATCTTCTATCTTCATCCACCCGGCACGGAGTGGCTCCATCGTCAAGACATCCGGCACGGAGCATCCTTTTCTTTCCACGGCTAACGAAGAATGAAGCTTCCTTTAAGGGACGTCATCAAGGATGTCGTCCCTTGAATTCCGATTGACTGATAGAATTCTATCAGCCAATCAGAATTAAAGGTGAAAAAATCCTATTGGCTGATGCAATCAGCCAATAGGATTGAGCTTCAATCCTATTGGCTGATCTAATCAGCCAATAGGATTGAGTTTGCATTCTATTGGCTGTTCCAAACAGGGTTTTTGCAGAAAAAGAGCTAAATGCCCTTTTAAGGGCAATGCCCATCCAAATGCCCTTTTCAGGGCAATGGGGAGCTTAGGTTTTTTTAGATAGGATTTTATTTGGGGGGTTGGTTGTGTGGGTGGTGGGTTTTACTGTTGGGGGGTTGTTTGTATTGTTTTTTTTTACAGGTAAAAGAGCTGATTTATTTGGGGCAATGCCCTGCAAAAGGTCCTTTTAAGGGCCATTGGTAGTTTATTGTAGGCTAGGGTATTATTTTATTTGGGGGGGGGCTTTTTTATTTTGATAGGGCTATAGATTAGGTGTAATTAGTTTGAATATTTGGTAATTTCTTTTTTATTTTGGGTAATTTAGTGTTTGTTTGTTTTTGTAATTTAGTTAATTGTATTTAATTAATGTCATTTATTTAATTTTAGTGTAAGGTTAGGTGTTAGTGTAAGGCAGGTTAGGTTTTATTTTACAGGTAAATTTGTATTTATTTTAACTTCCAGACAAATTCAAGCTGACCTTCAGGCACAGGGTACAAATGTGTCAGCTCACACTATACGTCGCCATCTGAATGAAAAGGGACGCTATGGTAGGAGACCCAGGAGGACAACACTGCTGACACAGAAACATAAATAAGTCAGATTGAAGTTTGCCAAAACTTACCTGAGGAAGTCAAAATCCTTTTGGGAGAATGTACTGTGGACTGGCAAAACAAAACTACAGCCCATTATTCTACTGTTTTCAGAAAAATAAATGAGGCTTTTAAAGAAAAGAATACAGTCCCTACAGTCAAACATGGTGGAGGTTCACTGATGTTTTGGGGTTGCTTTGCTGCTTCAGGCACTGAAGACTGTGCATGGCATTATGAAATCTGAAGACTACAAAAGAATTCTGTGGTGCAATGTAGGGCCCAGTAAGAAAGTTGGGTCTCCAACAGTGGTCATGGGTCTTACAGCAGGACAATGACCCAAAGCAAACGTCAAAAAGCACCCAGAAATGTTTAAGACAAAGCGCTGGAGAGTACTGAACTGTCCAGCAATGAGTTCAGATCTCAATCCCATAGAGCACCTGTGGATATTTCTCAAAACAGCACTTGGGAAAAGGAACCCTTCCAATCTGAGAGACCTGGAGCAGTTGGCGAAGGAAGAGTGGCCCAAAATTTCAGTAGAGAGGTTTAAGAAACGCATTGATGGTTACAGGAAGAGATTGATTTCAGTTATTTTTTCAAAGGGTGTGCTACCAAATATTAAATTGAGAGTGCCAATAATTTTGTCCAGTCCGTTTTTGAAGTTTTGCGTGGAACGTGTAAGTTTTGGCTTTATTTTCTCCATTTTTTTGTGTCATACCAATACAAACAAAATAAATAAACATGAGAATACCTAACATTTGTAATTGCAACAATTTTCTGGGTAAAGTGGTGCATTATCTGACAGAAATGCATGGGTGCCAATATCTTTGGCCATGACTGTATATATATATTTTTATATATATATATACATATTTAGACATGTTTATGTATGTATCTATATGTTAAAGCACTTTTCCTGCTTTTTTTTTTCTAATATCTAATATCTTTGAGCCCTTATAATTTTTTGTGCAATATTCTTTTGAATAAATGTTATTTGATGGTGTTATTATGAGTGTAACTCTATAATGCATTTTTGATGTGTTTGTGACACTTTTTTGTTTCGCGAAACATGTAACCACAGCTCTGAGGATGCAGTAATCATACTAGTGAAGTTACTTTCAACTTGTAATACCAGCGCAATTGCGAAAACCCGATATCGCTTGTGTGCAAACATTTGCGCTCCACTTGTAATCTGGTCCTTTCTTAAAAAATATTTTTAACATGGATGCTATTGGAGATACTTGACAGAAATGTTTTGTATGTTTAAAAGGCAATCAAAGAAGTAAGCACCAGTTCCTGAATAAACTAGACTCCAGTTCCCCTTAATAAAGCATTAAAATAAAGCAACAAGCCAAGAGTCCAAATGATTCCTTTAATAACAATACATACAAAAATAAAAGCAGCCTGCCATGAATGAACAGCAGCTCAGTGGCTTGTTCTATGGCCCAGTTACCACCTGTGAGTAGTTTCTTTTAGCCCAATTGTGCTTTTCACAGTCTGATTCTGCCGAACAAGGTCAGTCCAGCCCCAAAGTACAAGGCAATTCTCCTCTAAGTTATTCCATTAATACATTAGCTCCTTTTAAAGGAATCACCTTACCCCTATCTTCACCAGATATGACAATATTAATAGACCTTCAACATCTCAGGACCTCTTACATCTACAACAAACTTCTACACACTGCACTGATCAATTGCATGTGAGATGGGGTCAACCCAGCTCTATATATACAAGAAGCTAGCAGGCAATTGATGGAATATCTAAAGAATATTAACTAATACAGAAAGTCATTCTTCATTTCACTTTTTTTTCTGATTTTCTGAAAATTCCATTTGTCCATTTGTAACCAATAATAAAAGATTATTCAATTCAACAAATAGAAACATTTTGATGACATTTAGTAAGATTCTTACATGCATAAGGGTTAAATGGGATCATTTTTATATGCGCAGTAGTGTTATTTATTGTGCAGTGGTTAAAGTCATTGTCTACACTTACAGAGTTAATGTCCTGTTTTTGTGACTTATTTTCAGTTGAAAAAGGCATTATGAAGAAGGGAACTCAAAACATTTAGGTTTACAGAACTTAGATTTAATTCATTATCAGAAGCTGGTAAATAACATCTGTTATTTTTAAGCAACTAATGATAGTCCATAGATAGTTCTCCTAAGGTCAAAATATATTAACAAGTACTGCATTTAACAATGGAGCAATCTTACAATGGGCCTACAAACAGTATGATTTTGATTGAGTCTCATCTGAAATGATATATCAAAGTGCCTTTATGTTTATAACAGAACTGGATTGATAAGTCACAAATTGCCATTTTTCAGACTATGTTTCCATTGTGATGCCATTGTGTGCAGTCACCGTTACCCAAGGCAACATTTTCATGTCACTCTTACGTTGCTCTTGACATTTTCTATACTTTTTGTTGTTGCTATAATTAAATCACAGCACCATTTAAACTGTATACCCCAGAGTGGAATCTAGTCCTTAGTAGTTTCACAGAGCACAAGCAGATTTTTTCTTTTTCTTTTTTTTTTTTTTTTTTTTTGCAGATTGTGTTTATATAAATCTTATATTTTTTTTTTCTAGTTTCAATTTTTGCTAGCCTGGTATGTGGAAACATTTTCTGTTTGCAAACTTTTGGAACAAACTTATTGGAAAAATAAGACAAAAAACCCATGGTAGTCTCTATAATCTGTGATGTAGAGACCTAATATAACCAATTGCACAGTCCCAAAATGATCACATAAGTGTGTGCGTATATCCAAGAATGGTAGTAAAAAGTAATAGGAATATACTGTTGCTTCCCCCTTAAATAAATACCTCCGCTTCTGCCTATGTGGTTCAAAGGTTGCAGATGTTCCCGGTACCTGAAGAGTGAAAGTTTGTCGCTGTTCCTCCTCCACCGATGCTGAGTAGTGAGTGGTTAATGGAATGCCTGGACACTCGCCGAACTTCTCCTCCACACGAGTGACAAACCCCTCTGAATCAGGTCCGGTAAGAGCGTGCTGTAACAGGCCAGCGGTCAGCGTGTCTGGTGAATGCTTCCTGGTGCATCACCAGTGAAGCTCGATGTTGATAGGCTATAGGTAGGAGGGAGGAGGGAAGAGTTTCGTTACGTAAGGAAGAGAGTCCCAGTAGCAAGCCAAGATATAACAAAAGCGGTATTTCCAACCACCGTAAGTGCAAAGCAGGTTAAAAAAAAGGAAATCACACTGGAACTACACGGTCTTGTAACAAAGGTGGTTTATTCGGATAATCCAAGAAAGGGTCACAGTCAGAACAGCCTGGCGCTTTTCGTACATGTGCACATGCACTTCATCAGAGGCTGCTTAGATTCATAAAACACAGATATTTAAATGTGTAAATGACCAATCAAAGTTGATGTTATATCATCCAATAGGCGAATACCACCCATATAGGCCAACTCATTAATTATTTTGCATTATGAAGATACCAAATGAGGTATCTCTAGGTTAACAGTAACGAATATGTTCCACATGGAATGGTATAAAAATCAGGATCAACACCACTAATGAATCAAGACGTCATTTTACAGGAAATAACTAAGTACAGCAAGATGACAGTGGTGACTTATACTGGCTAACAGTATCTGGGGTAACATACAAAAAAAGAAATAAAATAACAATCATAGAATATAAAAATACATATATAAATAACAGTGTGTATCTTTAACTAAATAATAATAACAATAATAACAATGCAGGCTAAATGAGTCAATGATAAAATATGACTGCATAAGATAAATGTTAAAAACACCAAGCACATAGGAAACATACTCTTGATCACTGAATTATATGCATCACGTTGCATAATGAAATGTCAAAAAGTGAAAAACAAGTAAACCAACCCTGTAACAGAATTCCAAAATGTGTCTCATAATATCTAAACTGTATCATACTTAATTCATTAATCTAAAAGCTTATTCAAAAGATGATAGAGACCTGATGTACAGGGGGCACCTATGTATATGAGATGATCATATTGTGCACTAATGGATGAATACAAAATAAAAAATAAATAAAAAAATGGAACTAAATGAACAAAAACATAAAGAATGAAAATCGTATGATAAGATATCAATTCACAAATATGTGTCCAAATGGGAAGAGAAAAAAGAGAAGTAAAGATTAAAAAATTAAAAATTAAATTAAATATGTGGTAAACTAGTAATGTCTTGGATTATCCAATTAAACTTATTGGCCCGTATTAATCAAAGAACTCTACATTCAAAGACATTATATCATCTATGTAAAAATGCAACCTGTAATCTTGTTAAAATATGTTTCCTTGACAAGGTTGAAGAGATGTTCTTGTACAAAAAATACACATGTAAATCATTAAATCATATAATTTTTGCATTACTGACTCTCGATATCCTATTGGTTATTTATGATGAAGTGAAAATCATTTTTTGAATGCTGGACAATATTATCATTGTTTTTTTTTTTCTAGCAATCATAATTTACAAAATGCCTCTGCTCAGTGAAGGCTCATCCACAGGGACAGTGCCGGCAGTGCTCCATAAGAATTTTGGCAAAAATAAATACATATAAAAATTATACTGTAAGATGTCAAGAAAAAAGTGTGTTTTTTCCCAGGGGTGGGGGGATGAGAGACAGTTTCAAATAAAATAAATAAGTTTAAAATAAGAGTAAATACAGTCCAGGGAATCAAAAGTAGAAATCAATCATGTCAATATCTATGGGCAGACAAGCAGAGTCAGGAGCCAAAGCGAATAGTCAGACGAGCCGGAATCAGGAACAAGGGAAACTGCAGAGTCAGGAACAAGCCAGGGATCAGGAACCAGGAAGGACGCCAGGTAATACACAGGAACTCTAACAAACAGGTCTGAGACAACGCAAAGGCAAAGCATACTGAACAGAGGCCCTTTAAATAATAAGTGATGACATCACAATTCTGAGACTGCATCCTGTCTCACACGGATGATGCACACCAGTCCGGCCATAAAAGGAAGTTCAGGAAATGAGCAGCATCCCCCACAATGCACCATAGTCACCAAGAGAGGTGAGTGAAATAGCTGCCAGCAGCACATGGCAAACAAAACAGGGAAAAAACCCTGACATTGACTGATAGCATGAGTTAAGCCAGGCAGCCATATTGGTCTTGACAGCATTGGTTGTAACAAGCACTCTTACAGGCTGCCAACAGGTGATGTGCAGAGTAGCAGAACTGTAAGTAAATTTGCATCATGGGATATGTGAATGTGTTGCAAATCAATTGCTGACTCTGATTTCAGAACAGACGGATTTATTTTATTTATCATCCAGGACCTAGCGCTTGCTCTGCTTCCTCAGCCTCTACTGCAACATTCTGAGCCAAGCATTGAAGCTGAAGTTTATGGCACCCACAGCAATTCTAACAGTTGTTGGTACTGTGGTGATGCAGGGACAGGATTTTTATATTTTCCTGTTGTGGCATGACCTGACTAATCATTATATGTCAGGTGGAGTTCCAGAATTATGGGGGTCTGGTGATGTTCGCACCTAGGTTTACACGCAAGCTGCTGCTTTAGGAAGAAGCAGGGAGGAACCACAATCAGTCTCAATAATTCCTGAGGCTGGAATGCAACCTGTAGCTCCTCTAACCCAGCCATCTGCACGGAGGTCCATGGCCCTGTAACTGTGAGGAGCAAAATGAGCAAGATGCTCTCTGGCTTCCTTCACTCTCCTCCAGATGCTTCAATGTGCAGTAGGGAGACTGACAATCTTTCTGCACTCACTAAATAATGACTTCTCTGGAGACAACAGTTTAACTAAATATTTGATCTATATATAAAAAGAAACTGGAAACATTCCAGAACAGTGTACAGGTTTTATAATACATTTTAGTAAATGCTTTACAGTATATGTAATGTATGATCTTAGCAGGACCAAAACTACAGGGGTCTCAGAAGTCTTAATTAAGACCAGTGGACCCAACTGACATTCAGTAACTAGGGGCATTGCTACAGGGAGCCTGGTGAGACTCAGGTTCCATCAGCATCATTCACAACTGTACCCCTTGGTGCTCCCTGAAAAAAAGGCCCACAGTTTAGGAAAAGTGTATAGATTTTGCTTTTGACAATGGTGTCAGGGTTTCCAATGTGGCTCTTACAGTGCAGCTGTACATAAAAAACTGCAACCTTATCTTACTAGTGGGGTGCAGAAGTGCATACCCTCTGGTATAAACTAACCAACAGGGAAGGGTTACTCATAATTTAGAGAAGAAGCTCCTCTTAGTTCTATGTGGCTACCACTTCATCTTCTGCAAATGGCCCAGAAGAGCATTGTTGAAATGAGAGCCTTGCCACAGTCTTTGCCTTGGGGCCCATTGAGGTCTAGTTACACCCCCTATTATGTCTTATTTTCAACAGTGCAAAGACAAAAACATTTTGAAGCTGAATATTAAAGGGGCATGAAAGTAAATTAAATCTAGTTATGCTCAGGGGCAACAGTGCTCTCTTGGGAGTTATTTGTTGATTGGTGGGCACACACATTTGCCTCTAGTCATTGGCTCATGTGTTTAATTAGGTCCCAGGAGTGCATTGCTTCTCTGAGGCTTTTTCTATGACCCCCTGCTTTTTATTTGGAACCATTACATCCCTTTAATTCAGCAGTTGTTAACTTGACATTATTGTGCCGATTTGTTAAGATCTCTCATATTTATGGGAAAGAAAAAAAAAAATCTTTGAGTTTTTTTCTTTAAAAATAAATGCACACTTAAATCATTATAGAAATAAAGTATCTCAAGCCTTCCTTAGAGTGTCTACACAGATTATATTAGTTTATTTTTTTACTTAATGGCATCATCCCCTGCAAATCCTAGCATGGTAATGTATCTGTAATCATAAAATGTATTCTGTATCCAACTTGGTTTTAAATAGAATGGCTAAAATTCCAGGCAATGTTCCAGTTCATACTTACTGCAACTCTGGTGCTATAGATACGTTGTTATCTAGTTTGTTACATGCCCAGGCTCCAGTAGTGTTAAGAATTGTAACATTGGAAGAGATGGCAGGTTCATTCATTTACACCTCCTGATAAGCAGTTAATCTTTTGCAGGAAGTACAACAATAAATATATTCTTTATTTAGCATAGCATTTGTAGATATCAGAATCACATATTTTTGTTTGTTTGTTTGTTTGTTTTAATGGGATATAGAACAGTGCTTGTTTAGTAGAAAATATTGTTAATACATAAAAATACAAAAAGTAAACATAAAAAGAATCAGATTGTGTTAAAAAACAGCAAACCAATTACTTGTTTTCTTGCCAGAAAAATGGTTGTTACCTTATTGGTCCCACAGAGTTCTTTTAGCAGATTGTGATACCTTTTAATGGACCAAGAAAATCAAGTTTTTGTTTGTTTGTTTTTTCTTCTACATCTGAAAAGGTGACCTGTAAAGTCTTATGGGTTAAAAAAACACCTTTATTTTCTTGGTCCATTAAAAGCTATTACAATCTACTAAAGGAACTTGTTTTCTTGCTAAATTAACACTTAAAGATTCTCATGGTAACCACTGCCTACAGCTAGATAAGCAAACAGACATTCAAGAACTTAGGTTCCATTGCCACATGATTTTTTCAGCAAAAGACTTCGGGGGCCGGGGCCAATTTATCATGCCCCGTATGCACATGTTACCGCGCCAGCCTTCAGGCTCGCTGGAAACAGGACTTAAGAAGCAGTGGTCTTAAGGCCGCTGCTCCTTAACTTTTCCGCCACTTCTGATCGGACACGATCGTGTAGATTGACACCCCCTAGAAATGCTTGTGCAATGATAAATGCCGACAGCGTATGCTGTTGGCATTTATTGATGTCCCCTCGCACTATGATAAATCAGCCCTTCTACTGAACATGGGTAATAAACTGATTTTCTTGGTCAATTAAAAGGTATCACAATCTACTAAAGGAAATTGTTTTCTTGCTAAATTATAATTGTAGCCACTGCCTACAGCTAGATAAGTAAACAGGCATTCAAGAACTTAAGTTCCATTGTCACATGATTTTTTCACCAAAAGTCCTCCACTTAATATGGATAATAAACGGATTAATGCTAGATTAGACATCTCCTAGCAATGCATCAAATGAAAAACTCCAACCTTGCCTTCCTGTAAAGACCCCATCCCCCTTGTGGGGCTGTCAGGAAGTAATGGACACTGCACAAATTAAGTTTAAAAAAAGTAAAATCCATTTAAAATGATAAATAATACACATTGCAATGATTTCTATTAAGTTTAACCAACTGCTTAGTGTTTCACTTTATTACAACAGACTGTTTTATATCCCTTTAACATAAATACATATCCACAGTAGTTTTTTTGTTTTTGTTTATAATAATGGGTGTTTCTTCCTCAACATTTACCTACTGTAACTGATATTTAGACTGATTCAGATAATCAATACCCAAATTCAAAATCATTTGTGACCATTTTTAACATAAATAACACATTTACACAACATATGGTTCCTGTTGCTGTACATTTCTATTCCAGCTACCCTTTATAGCTGTTTTGAGTAACATTGCACTGGAATGGGGAAGGATTTTAGAAGCAAAATTGTGAGGCATGGAAAAGCTTTTTTACATATATCTATCAAGAATCCATTTGAAACATGACAGCTGATTACAATTTGTCATCCGTTGTGTTTTCAGCAAATAGGAGGAACTTTTTGTGTTGAAGTGATCACAATTGCAGGTTTTTGGCTGTTTCTCTGAGCTGAGAACATATTTTTGTGTTTAAAAAAACAAAAAAAACAAAAAATTTAATTTATAGAACCAACAAGTTCTTGGCAAACACAGTTCATTTTATCTACACCATTCAACAGGTTATCAATACTTTTTTTCACTTATCTAATTTGACACCTAAAGGCACTTGATAAAATTCTGGAATGGACATTTTGACATATTTGTAAGTATCCCAAGATGATTTGGATATATATTCTATTGTCTTGAGTTTGTGCAAGACACTCTAAAATGGTCATAGGCACCATTTTAGAGATTTATTTTTATATATGGTTTATATTTATTAAAGCTCTTTTCGTCACTTGTCTGTATAGACTGGGCAGACACACATTTACAAATGTATTTAAGATGTGATATTTCATGTAGCTAACGAAATCTGCAGGAAAATGGGCATCACAATCACAAGTTCTTGAAATAGTGTAGCTATCATGTTTTATAAATGTTTGTTTCTAATTCACACTTACATTGTTATGATTGTTAATGTGATGATAGTGGGAGTGTGACGTCACCCGAAGGGGGCGTGGCATGTGGCCATAATAGTCTATGTCGCAGTTTCTAAGCTGGATGTGCTGTGCAGTCTGTAAACTTCTATGCTCTGGAATAAAATTGAGTTGTACCTTCTATGCTGTGTCCTGTATCTCATGACATGGTGTCAGAAGTACTTACTTGTGCTTCTGTATCCTGATTAATCACAATGTCGAAATTCACTCCACCTGAGTCTTTTGATTTCTCTCAGTATGCAGCTTTGCCCACATGGCGTCAGCAGTAGTGATGTCGCGAACCGCCATTGACTTCAATAGGCAGGCGAACTTTAAAACCCACGGGCACGATCCGATATAGATTGCAGTTTGCGGCGCAAGCGAGGGAACCCGCGTCGCCCGCAGTTTTAGCTCGCAACTCGAGCTATCCCATATATGTCGCCGTCAGATGCTAACGTGCCGTAAGTCTGATAAACCAGCGATGTCCAGAAATCTGCGCAAGTACAAATTTCTGGTGTCGCCAGTGACTTGTGGCACGTTAGAAACTGCCGGCGCCTACAAAACCTGACTAAAGTCTAAATCACCCGCACTGTCTAACACGCCTCCCTAACATAGCCCAACACGTCTAACACACCTCCCTAACATAGCCCGACACGTCTAACCCTCCATCCGCTATCCCCCTCACTATCCTAACAATAAAATATGTATTAACCCCTAAACCACCGCTACCTAATAAAGTTATTAACCCCTAAACCGCCGCCAGCTATATTAAATCTATAACCCCCTAAAGTGAGCCCCTACCCCGCCGCTATTTTAAAATTATTAACCCCTTTTGGTGGGGCTTTGTCACAAAGTAAACAGCTCTCTTGCATCTAATCTAAATCCCCCTACACCGCCCCCACCTATAATAAATGTATTAACCCCTAATCTAATCCCCCTACACCGCCGCCATCTATATTAACTATATTAACCCTAATTATATTAGGGTTAATATAGTTAATATAGTTATTAGATTATATATATTAACTATATTAACCCTAATTATATTAGGGTTAATATAGTTAATATCATTATATTATATATATATTAAGTATAATAACCCTATCTAACTCTAACATCCTAACTAAACTCTTATTAAAATACATCTAATATTAATATTATTAATTAAAATATTCCTATTTAAATCTAAATACTTGCCTATAAAATAAACCCTAAGATAGCTACAATGTAATTAATAATTACATTATAGCTATGTTAGGGTTTATATTTATTTTACAGGTAAATTGTTAATTATTTTAACTAGGTATAATAGCTATTAAATAGTTATTAACTATTTAATAGCTACCTAGTTAAAATAATTACCCAATTACTGTAAAATAAATCCTAACCTAAGTTACAAATACACCTACACTATCAATAAATTAAATAAACTACAAATATCTATCTAAAAATACAATTAAATAAACTAAGCTAAATTACAAAAAAAACAAACACTAAATTACAAAAAATAAAAAAAAGATTACAAGATTTTTAAGTTAATTACACCTATTCTAAGCCCCCTAATAAAATAATAAAGCCCCCAAAATAAAAAAATTCCCTACCCTATTCTAAATTAAAACAAGTTCAAAGCTCTTTTACCTTACCAGCCCTTAAAAGGGCCTTTTGTGGGGGCATGCCCCAAAGAAAACTGCTCTTTTGCCTGCAAAAAAAAACCACAATACCACCCCCCAACATTACAACCCACCACCCATACCTAATCTAACCAAACCCCCCTTAAATAAACCTAACACTACCCCCCTGAAGATCTCCCTACCTTGTATTCACCCCGCCGGGCAGAACCCCTGATCCGATCCGGGCGATGTGTTCCAGCAAGCGGCAGTGAAGTCTTCTTCCATCCGGGCGATGTCTTGAAGCAATCGGCAGAGAGTCTTCTTCCATCGGCGACGTCTTCAAGCAAATCGGCATCTTCAATCTTCTTACTTCGCTCCTCCACCGCGGAGCATCCTTCCGGCACAACGACTTCCCGACGAATGAGGTTCCTTTAAATGACGTCATCCAAGATGGCATCCGTCGAATTCCGATTGGCTGATAGGATTCTATCAGCCAATCGGAATTAAGGTAGAAAAATCTGATTGGCTGATTGAATAAGCCAATCGGATTGAACTTGAATCTGATTGGCTGATTCAATCAGCCAATCAGATTTTTCTAACTTAATTCCGATTGGCTGATAGAATCCTATCAGCCAATCGGAATTCAGCGGACGCCATCTTGGATGACGTCATTTAAAGGTACCTCATTCGTCGTTCAGTCATCGGCCGGGATGGGTGCTCCACGGTGGCGGAGCGAAGAAAGAAGATTGAAGATGCCGCTTCATGGAAGATGCTGCCGGAAGGAAGAAGACTTTGCTGCCGCTTGGAGGAAGACGTCACCGGGAGGAAGAATTCTTCTTTGCCACTTGGAGGAAGACATCGCGGAGGAAGAATTCTTCTTTGCCGCTTGGAGCAAGACATCGCCCGGATCGGATGAGGAGTTCGGCCCGGTGTGGTGAAGACAAGGTAGAGAGATCTTCAGGGGGGTAGTGTTAGGCTTTTTTAAGGGGGGTTTGGGTGGGTTTAGAATAGGGGTATGTGGGTGGTGGGTTGTAATGGGGGGGTATTGAATATGTTTTTAAATGCAAAAGAGCTGAATTCTTTTAAGGGCTGGTAAGGTAAAGAGCTTTGAACTTTTTTTAATTTAGAATAGGGCAGGGAATTTTTTTTATTTTGGGGGGCTTTATTATTTTATTATTTTATTAGGGGGCTTAGAATAGGTGTAATTAGCTTAAAAATCTTGTAATCTTTTTTTTATTTTTTGTAATTTAGTGTTTGTTTGTTTTTGTAATTTAGTTTAGTTAATTTAATTGTATTTTTAGATAGATATTTGTAGTTTATTTAATTTATTGATAGTGTAGGTGTATTTGTAACTTAGGTTAGGATTTATTTTACAGGTAATTGGGTAATTATTTTAACTAAGTAGATATTAAATAGTTAATAACTATTTAATAGCTATTATACCTAGTTAAAATAATTAACAATTTACCTGTAAAATAAATATTAACCCTAACATAGCTACAATGTAATTATTAATTATATTGTAGCTATCATAGACCTAGATTTGGAGTTTCGGCGGTAGCCGTGGAAAACCAGCGTTAGAGGCTCCTAACGCTGGTTTTAGGCTACCTGCCGGTATTTGGAGTCACTCAAAATAGGGTCTAAACGCTCACTTTTCAGCCGCGACTTTTCCATAACCGCAGATCCCCTTACGTCAATTGCGTATCCTATCTTTTCAATGGGATCTTTCTGAAACGCCGGTATTTAGAGTCGTTTCTGAAGTGAGCGTTAGACATCTAACGACAAAACTCCAGCCGCAGGAAAAAAGTCAGTAGTTAAGAGCTTTCTGGGCTAACGCCGGTTTCTAAAGCTCTTAACTACTGTACTCTAAAGTACACTAACACCCATAAACTACCTATGTACCCCTAAACCGAGGTCCCCCCCACATCGCCGACACTTGAATACATTTTTTTTAACCCCTAATCTGCCGACCGCCACCTACGTTATCCTTATGTACCCCTAATCTGCTCCCCCTAACACCGCCGACCCTGTATTATATTTATTAACCCCTAATCTGCCCCCTCAACGTCGCCTCCACCTGCCTACACTTATTAACCCCTAATCTGCCGAGCGGACCTGAGCGCTACTATAATAAAGTTATTAACCCCTAATCCGCCTCACTAACCCTATAATAAATAGTATTAACCCCTAATCTGCCCTCCCTAACATCGCCGACACCTAACTTCAATTATTAACCCCTAATCTGCCGACTGGAGCTCACCGCTATTCTAATAAATGGATTAACCCCTAAAGCTAAGTCTAACCCTAACACTAACACCCCCCCCTAACTTAAATATTAATTTATTCTAACGAAATAAATTAAACTCTTATTAAATAAATTTATTCCTATTTAAAGCTAAATACTTACCTGTAAAATAAATCCTAATATAGCTACAATATAAATTATAATACATTGTAGCTATTTTAGGATTATATTTATTTTACAGGCAACTTTGTAATTATTTTAACCAGGTACAATAGCTATTAAATGTGGGTGGTGGGTTGTAATGTTGGGGGGGGGGGGGGGTATTGTCTGTTTTTTTTACAGGCAAAAGAGCTGAACTTCTTGGGGCATGCCCCGCAAAGGCCCTGTTCAGGGCTGGTAAGGTAAAAGAGCTTTTAACTTTAGTATTTAGAATAGGGTAGGGCATTTTTTATTTGGGGGGCTTTGTTGTTTTATTAGGGGGCGTAGAGTAGGTGTAATTAGTATAAAAATTGTTGTAATATTTTTCTTATGTTTTGTAGATATTTTTTTATTTTTTTGTAACTTAGTTCTTTTTATTTTTTGTACCTTTAGTTAGTTTTATTTCATTGTAGTTATTTGTAGATATTGTATTTAATTAATGTATTGATAGTGTAGTGTTAGGTTTAATTGTAGGTAATTGTAGGCATTTTATTTAATTAATTTAATGATAGGTATAGTGTTAGTTTTAATTGTAACTTAGGTTAGGATTTATTTTACAGGTAATTTTGTAACTATTTTTAACTAGGTAACTATTAAATAGTTCTAAACTATTTAATAGCTAATTGTACCTGGTTAAAATAATACAAAGTTGCCTGTAAAATAAATATTAATCTAAATAGCTACAATGTAATTATAATTTATATTGTAGCTATATTAGATTTTTTTTACAGGTAAGTATTTAGCTTTAAATAGGAATAATTTATTTAATAAGAGTTAATTTTTATTTCGTTAGAATAAAATATATTTACTTAGGGGGGGGTGTTAGTGTTAGGGTTTAGACTTAGCTTTAGGGGTTAATCCATTTATTAGAATAGCGGTGAGCTCCGGTCGGCATAGTTAGGGGTTAATAATTGAAGTTAGGTGTCGGCGATGTAAGGGAGGGCAGATTAGGGGGTTAATACCTTTATTATAGTGTTAGTGAGGCAGATTAGGGGTTAATAACTTTATTATAGTAGCGCTCAGGTCCGCTCGGCAGATTTAGGGGTTAATTATTGTAGGTAGCTGGCTGCGACGTTGTGGGGGGCAGGTTAGGGGTTAATAAATATAATATAGGGGTCCGGCGGTGTTAGGGGCAGCAGATTAGGGGTACATAAGGATAATGTAAGTAGCGGCGGTTTATGGAGGCGAAGATTAGGGGTTAAAATAAAATGCAGGTGTCAGCGATAGCGGGGGGCGGCAGATTAGGGGTTAATAAGTGTAAGGTTAGGGTTGTTTAGACTCGGGGTACATGTTAGGGTGTTAAGTGCAGACGTAGAAGTGTTTCCCCATAGCAAACAATGGGGCTGCGTTAGGAGCTGAACGCGGTTTTTTTGCAGGTGTTAGTTTTTTTTTAAGCTCAAACAGCCCCATTGTTTCCTATGGGGGAATCGTGCACGAGCACGTTTTTGAGGCTGGCCGCTTGCGTAAGCAACTCTGGTATTGAGAGTTGAAACTGCGTTAAAAATGCTCTACGCTCCTTTTTTGGAGCCTAACGCAGCCATTCTGTGGACTTTCAATACCAGAGTTATATTTATGGTGCGGCCAGAAAAAAGCCGGCGTTAGATTTTCGGGTCGTTACCGACAAAACTCCAAATCTAGCCGTTAGGGTTTATTTTATAGGTAAGTATTTAGATTTAAATAGGAATATTTTAGTTTATAATATTAATTAGATTAATTTAATATAAATTTAGTTAGGGGTGTTAGTGTTAGATAGAGTTAATATAGTTAATATAAATACTATAGTAACTATATTAACTATATTAACCCTAATATAATTAGGGTTAATATAGTTAATATATATAATGTAATAACTATATTAACTATAATATACTTAGGGTTAATATAGATAATATAGCTGGCGGCGGGGAAGGTAGATTAAATTAGGGGTTAATAATTTTAATAGAGATGGCGGCGGTGTAAGGGGCTTACATTAGGCGTTAATAATATTAATATAGCTGGTGGCGGTATAGGGGGATTAGATTAGGGGTTAATAATTTTTATATAGGTGGCGGCGGTGTAAGGGGTCAGATTAGGGGATAGATAAGGTAGATGGCGGCGGTTTTAGGGGCTCACAGTAGGGGGTTAGTTTATGTAGATGGCGGCGGGGTCCGGGAGCGGCGGTTTAGTGGTTAATAACTTTATTAGGAATTTCGGGGGGGGGGGGGGGGGATTCGCGGGTGACAGGTAGATAGACATTGCGCATGCGTTAGGTGTTAGGTTTATTTTCTAGCTAGTTTAGGGAGTTACGGGGCTCCAATAGTCAGCGTAAGGCTTCTTACGGCTGCTTTTTGTGGCGAGGTGAAATGGAGTAAGATTTCTCCATTTTCGCCACGTAAGTCCTTACGCTGCATATTGGATACCAAACTGCGCTGGTTTGGTATACCTGCCTATGGCCCAAAAAACTACGGGCGACGGCAGAAATATACGCGCGTAACTTCTAGGTTACGCGTATATGTGATACCAAACCAGCGTAAATATTGGCACCGCCGGCTTTTTGCGGGCGACGATTTTTTATCGATCGACCCCCACAAGACTCTTTCTGGCCACAATAGTGATGGAAAAGTTGTTTCAAGGGTACTAACACCTGGATTGTGGCATGCTGGAGGGGGATCCATGTCAAAACTCCCATGGAAAATTACATAGTTGATGCAGAGTCTGTTTTTAACCCATAAAGGGCCTAAATCATCTAACATTAATAAATTGTTTGCAATAACGTGCTTTAAAACATCAGTAATGATGTCGTATTGATCAGGTAGTGTAAGGGTTACGCCCGCTTCACAGTGACAGACCAAACTCCAAGTGTAACGCACCGCAAACAACCGCAAACAGTCCATTTGCACAACTACGAGATAGATAGGTTTGATTGATAGATACATAGATTACATAGCTCAATAGATGCAATATACATATGATCAATACAAATTACATAGATCAATAGATGCAATATACATTTGATAGATACGAATTACATAGATCAATAGATGCAATATCCATTTGATAGATACGAATGTTATCGATCAAAAGATGCAATATACATTTGATAGATACGAATTACATCGATCAAAAGATGCAATATACATTTTATAGATACGAATTACATTGATCAATAGATGCAATATACATTTGATAGATACGATTGATAGTTAGATAGATTTGATAGATAATAGATAGATTTGAAAGATATATAATTTCCCTGACAGAGTATAACAATAAGACATGCGGTCTGGGACCCGTGGTGTGTTAAGTAGTACTATTCTTAGCAGTTTACTACTACCTGTTGCTCCCCCTATCGGGGGAGGTCTATATGGCCTGCATTTTTGGAACAGGGAGATGAAAGAGATGATTGGTCTGTCCTCCTACTTCAAATTTGTCAAAAACACAAGTGGCTGTCTCAAAACAGTCCGGACACGAGATAGATAGATTTGATAGATATACATAGATTGATAGTTAGATAGAATCGATAGAAGATAAATAGATAGATTTGATAGATATATAATTATCCTGAAAAAGTATAATAATAAAACTGCGGTCTGGGACCCATGGTAACTAGGTTGTGTTAAGTAGTACTATTCTTAGCACTTTAATTCCTGTAACTCCCCTATTGGGGGAGGTCTATATGGCCTGCATGATTACCCTGACAAAGTATAACAACAAGACACGCGGTCTGGACCCATGGTAACTAGATTGTGTTAAGTAGTACTTTTCTTAGCAGTTTAATCCCTCTTACTCCCCCTTTTCGGTGGAGGTCTATATGGCCTGCATGATTACCCTGACAAAGTATAACAACAAAACATGTGGTCTGGGACCCATGGCAACTAGGTTGTGTTAAGTAGTACTATTCTTAGCACTTTAATCCCTGTTACTCCCCCTATCGGGGGAGGTCTATATGGCCTGCATGATTACCCTGACAAAGTATAACAACAAGACACGCTGTGTGGGACCCATGGTAACTAGGTTGTGTTAAGTAGTACTGTTCTTAGCAGTTTAATCCCTCTTACTCCCCCTATCGGGGGAGGTCTATATGGCCTGCATGATTACCATGACAAAGTATGATAACAAAACATGCGGTGTGGGACCCATGGTAACTAGGTTGTGTTAAGTAGTACTATTCTTAGCACTTTAATTTCTGTTACTCCCCCTATCGGGGGAGGTCTATACGGCCTGCATGATTACCCTGACAAAGTATAACAACAAAACATGTGGTGTGGGATCCATGATAACTAGGTTGTGTTAAGTAGTACTATTCTTAGCACTTTAATCCCTGTTACTCCCCCTATCAAGGAGGTCTATATGGCCTGCATGATTACCCTGACAAAGTATAACAAGACACGTGGTCTGGGACCCATGGTAACTAGGTTGTGTTAAGTAGTACTGTTCTTAGCAGTTTAATCCCTCTTACTCCCCCTATCGGGGGAGGTCTATATGGCCTGCATGATTACCCTGACAAAGTATAACAACAAAACATGTGGTCTTAGACCCATGGTAACTAGGTTGTGTTAAGTAGTATTATTCTCAGCACTTTAATTTCTGTTACTCCCCCTATCGGGGGAGGTCTATATGGCCTGCGTGATTACCCTGACAAAGTATAACAACAAAACATGCGGTCTTAGACCCATGGTAACTAGGTTGTGTTAAGTAGTACTATTTTTAGCACTTTAATCCCTGTTACTCCCCCTATCGGGGGAGGTCTATATGGCCCTGCCTGATTATCCTGACAAAATATAACAACAAGACATGCGGTCTGGGAACCACTGTTAACTAGGTTGTGTTAAGTTGTACTATTCTTAGCACTTTAATCCCTGTTACTCCCCCTATCAAGGGAGGTCTATATGGCCTGCATGATTACCCTGACAAAGTATAACAACAAAACATGCGGTCTGGGACCCATGGTAACTAGGTTTTGTTAAGTAGTACTATTCTTAGCACTTTAATCCCTGTAACTCCCCCTATCGGGGAGGTCTATATGGCCTGCATGATTACCCTGACAAAGTATAACAACCAAACATGCGGTCTGGGACCCATGGTGGTACTGGTATAACTAGGTTTTCTTAAGTATTACTATTCTTAGCAGTTTAATCCCTGTGATTGGTCTGTCCTCATACTTCAAATTTGTCAAAAACACAAGTGGCTGTCTCAAAACAGTCCGGATACAAGATAGATAGATAGGATAGATAGATATACGGCCTGCATGATTACCCTGGCAAAGTATAACAACAAAACATGTGGTGTGGGATCCATGATAACTAGGTTGTGTTAAGTAGTACTATTCTTAGCACTTTAATCCCTGTTACTCCCCCTATCAAGGGAGGTCTATATGGCCTGCATGATTACCCTGACAAAGTATAACAAGACACGTGGTCTGGGACCCATGGTAACTAGGTTGTGTTAAGTAGTACTGTTCTTAGCAGTTTAATCCCTCTTACTCCCCCTATCGGGGGAGGTCTATATGGCCTGCATGATTACCCTGACAAAGTATAACAACAAAACATGTGGTCTTAGACCCATGGTAACTAGGTTGTGTTAAGTAGTACTATTCTCAGCACTTTAATTTCTGGTTACTCCCCCTATCGGGGGAGGTCTATATGGCCTGCGTGATTACCCTGACAAAGTATAACAACAAAACATGCGGGTCTTAGACCCATGGTAACTAGGTTGTGTTAAGTAGTACTATTTTTAGCACTTTAATCCCTGTTCCTCCCCCGATAGGGGGAGGTCTATATGGCCTGCCTGATTATCCTGACAAAATATAACAACAAGACATGCGGTCTGGGAACCACTGTTAACTAGGTTGTGTTAAGTTGTACTATTCTTAGCACTTTAATCCCTGTTACTCCCCCTATCAAGGGAGGTCTATATGGCCTGCATGATTACCCTGACAAAGTATAACAACAAAACATGCGGTCTGGGACCCATGGTAACTAGGTTTTGTTAAGTAGTACTATTCTTAGCACTTTAATCCCTGTAACTCCCCCTATCGGGGAGGTCTATATGGCCTGCATGATTACCCTGACAAAGTATAACAACCAAACATGCGGTCTGGGACCCATGGTGGTACTGGTATAACTAGGTTTTCTTAAGTATTACTATTCTTAGCAGTTTAATCCCTGTGATTGGTCTGTCCTCATACTTCAAATTTGTCAAAAACACAAGTGGCTGTCTCAAAACAGTCCGGATACAAGATAGATAGATAGGATAGATAGATATACGGCCTGCATGATTACCCTGGCAAAGTATAACAACCAAAACATGTGGTGTGGGATCCATGATAACTAGGTTGTGTTAAGTAGTACTATTCTTAGCACTTTAATCCCTGTTACTCCCCCTATCAAGGGAGGTCTATATGGCCTGCATGATTACCCTGACAAAGTATAACAAGACACGTGGTCTGGGACCCATGGTAACTAGGTTGTGTTAAGTAGTACTGTTCTTAGCAGTTTAATCCCTCTTACTCCCCCTATCGGGGGAGGTCTATATGGCCTGCATGATTACCCTGACAAAGTATAACAACAAAACATGTGGTCTTAGACCCATGGTAACTAGGTTGTGTTAAGTAGTACTATTCTCAGCACTTTAATTTCTGTTACTCCCCCCTATCGGGGGAGGTCTATATGGCCTGCGTGATTACCCTGACAAAGTATAACAACAAAACATGCGGTCTTAGACCCATGGTAACTAGGTTGTGTTAAGTAGTACTATTTTTAGCACTTTAATCCCTGTTACTCCCCCTATCGGGGGAGGTCTATATGGCCTGCCTGATTATCCTGACAAAATATAACAACAAGACATGCGGTCTGGGAACCACTGTTAACTAGGTTGTGTTAAGTTGTACTATTCTTAGCACTTTAATCCCTGTTACTCCCCCTATCAAGGGAGGTCTATATGGCCTGCGTGATTACCCTG
Source organism: Bombina bombina (assembly GCF_027579735.1). Classification (NCBI taxonomy): domain Eukaryota; kingdom Metazoa; phylum Chordata; class Amphibia; order Anura; family Bombinatoridae; genus Bombina; species Bombina bombina. The sequence continues at coordinate 112,697 of NW_026511130.1, read as the reverse complement.
ACAAAGTATAACAACAAAACATGCGGTCTTAGACCCATGGTAACTAGGTTGTGTTAAGTAGTACTATTTTTAGCACTTTAATCCCTGTTACTCCCCCCTATCGGGGGAGGTCTATATGGCCTGCCTGATTATCCTGACAAAATATAACAACAAGACATGCGGTCTGGGAACCACTGTTAACTAGGTTGTGTTAAGTTGTACTATTCTTAGCACTTTAATCCCTGTTACTCCCCCTATCAAGGGAGGTCTATATGGCCTGCATGATTACCCTGACAAAGTATAACAACAAAACATGCGGTTCTGGGACCCATGGTAACTAGGTTTTGTTAAGTAGTACTATTCTTAGCACTTTAATCCCTGTAACTCCCCCTATCGGGAGGTCTATATGGCCTGTATGATTACCCTGACAAAGTATAACAACCAAACATGCGGTCTGGGACCCATGGTGGTACTGGTATAACTAGGTTTTCTTAAGTATTACTATTCTTAGCAGTTTAATCCCTGTGATTGGTCTGTCCTCATACTTCAAATTTGTCAAAAACACAAGTGGCTGTCTCAAAACAGTCCGGATACAAGATAGATAGATAGGATAGATAGATATACATAGATTGATAGTTAGATAGAATCGATAGAAGATAAATAGATAGATTTGTTAGATATATAATTACCCCAATTGCACTAGCAGACTGATGATTCACAGTCAAAAAAGTTTTTATTTTAAATATTTACACTACTGTTATAACAAATATGATTCGTGGCACTAGTTGGAAAATGGGCCTGGCACACACGCTGGCAGACAGGCAACTGCAATTAAATAGCAATAGCAGACTGATGTAACAGTTTGTTTTTAAAAAAGTTACACTAATGTTACAAGAGATAGGAGTGATGGCACTCAGGATAGAAATAGGCACAGTATGTGCTGGCAGCCTGACACACAGGCTGGCACTAGTGGCAGGCTGGCCTCTAAACTAAAATTAAATAACACTAGAAGACTGATGCAAAAGTTTTTTTTTACAAAATTTAAACTAATGTTACACCAGATAGGAGTGGTGGACTGGCACTGAGGATGGAAGTAGGCACAGTATATGCTGGCAGCCTTTTTATTTTTTTTTAAATTTACACTAATGTTACACCAGATATAAGTGGTTGAAAAAACAGCTATTAATCACACTATATGATGTGGGCCAGAAACACACAGGCCTGATGGAAAATGAAATTAGGTTACACTAGCAAAATGATTTAAAAGTTTTTTTTTTTAATTTTAAATAATGTTAAGCAGATATGAGTCGTGGCTGCTAGGGCAGCAATTAACCACAGTATGCTGTGTAAGCCAGAAACACACAGGCCTGATAGAAAATGAAATTAGATTACACTAGCAAAATGATTTAAAAGGTTTTTTTAAAAATGTTAAATAATGTTAAGCAGATATGAGTCGTGGCTGCTAGGTAGGGCAGCAATTAACCACAGTATGCTGTGTAAGTCAGAAACACACAGGCCTGATAGAAAATGAAATTCGATTACACTAGCAAAATGGTTTAAAACGTTTTTTTTTAAATTTAAAATAATGTTAAGCAGATATGAGTGGTGGCTGGCTGCTGCTAGGACAGCAATTAACCACAGTATGCTGTGTAAGCCAGAAACACACAGGCCTAATAGAAAATGAAATTAGATTACACTAGCAAAATGATTTAAAAGTTTTTTTTTAAAATTTAAAAAATGTTAAGCAGATATGAGTCGTGGTTGCTAGGGCAGCAATTAACCACAGTATGCTCTGTAAGCCAGAAACACACAGGCCTGATAGAATATGAAATTAGATTACACTAGCAAAATTATTCGAAAGTTTTTTTATTTTTATTTAAAATATTGTTAAGCAGATATGAGTCATGGCTGCTAGGGCAGCAATTAACTACAGTATGCTGTGTAAGCCAGAAACACACAGGTCTGATAGAAAATGAAATTAGATTACACTAGCAAAATGATTTAAAAGTTTTTTTTTTTTTATTTAAAATAATGTTAAGCAGATATGAGTCGTGGCTGCTAGGGCAGCAATTAACCACAGTATGCTCTGTAAGCCAGAAACACACAGGCCTGATAGAAAATGAAATTAGATTACACTAGCAAAATGATTTAAAAGTTTTTTTTTTTTATTTAAAATAATGTTAAGCAGATATGAGTGGTGGCTGGATGCAGCTAGGACAGCAATTAACCACAGTATGCTGTGTAAGCCAGAAACACACAGGCCTAATAGAAAATGAAATTAGATTACACTAGCAAAATGATTTAAAAGTTTTTTTTAAAAATTTAAAATAATGTTAAGCAGATATGAGTCGTGGCTGCTAGGGCAGCAATTAACCACAGTATGCTCTGTAAGCCAGAAACACACAGGCCTGATAGAAAATGAAATTAGATTACACTAGCAAAATGATTTAAAAGTTTTTTTTTAATTTAAAATAATGTTAAGCAGATATGAGTGGTGGCTGGATGCAGCTAGGACAGCAATTAACCACAGTATGCTGTGTAAGCCAGAAACACACAGGCCTGATAGAAAATGAAATTAGATTACACTAGCAAAATGATTTAAAAGTTTTTTTTTTTCACTTAAAATAATGTTAAGCAGATATGAGTCGTGGCTGCTAGGGCAGCAATTAACCACTGTATGCTCTGTAAGCCAGAAAAACACAGGCCTGATAGAAAATGAAATTAGATTACACTAGCAAAATGATTTAAAAGTTTTTTTTTTTTATTTAAAATAATGTTAAGCAGATATGAGTGGTGGCTGGATGCAGCTAGGAGAGCAATTAAACACAGTATGCTGTGTAAGCCAGAAACACACAGGCCTGATAGAAAATGAAATTAGATTACACTAGCAAAATTATTCAAAAGTTTTTTTTTTTAATGTAAAATATTGTTAAGCAGATATGAGTCATGACTGCTAGGGCAGCAATTAACCACAGTATGCTGTGTAAGCCAGAAACACACAGGTCTGATAGAAAATGAAATTAGATTACACTAGCAAAATGATTTAAAAGGTTTTTTTAAAAATTTTAAATAATGTTAAGCAGATATGAGTCGTGGCTGCTAGGTAGGGCAGCAATTAACCACAGTATGCTGTGTAAGTCAGAAACACACAGGCCTGATAGAAAATGAAATTAGATTACACTAGCAAAATGATTCGAAAGTTTTTTTATTTTTATTTAAAATATTGTTAAGCAGATATGAGTCATGGCTGCTAGGGCAGCAATTAACTACAGTATGCTGTGTAAGCCAGAAACACACAGGTCTGATAGAAAATTAAATTAGATTACACTAGCAAAATGATTTAAAAGTTTTTTTTTTTTTAATTTAAAATAATGTTAAGCAGATATGAGTCGTGGCTGCTAGGGCAGCAATTAACCACAGTATGCTCTGTAAGCCAGAAACACACAGGCCTGATAGAAAATGAAATTAGATTACACTAGCAAAATGATTTAAAAGTTTTTTTTTTTTATTTAAAATAATGTTAAGCAGATATGAGTGGTGGCTGGATGCAGCTAGGACAGCATTTAACCACAGTATGCTGTGTAAGCCAGAAACACACAGGCCTAATAGAAAATGAAATTAGATTACACTAGCAAAATGATTTAAAAGTTTTTTTTTTAAAATTTAAAATAATGTTAAGCAGATATGAGTCGTGGCTGCTAGGGCAGCAATTAACCACAGTATGCTCTGTAAGACAGAAAAACACAGGCCTGATAGAAAATGAAATTAGATTACACTAGCAAAATGATTTAAAAGGTTTTTTTTTAATTTAAAATAATGTTAAGCAGATATGAGTGGTGGCTGGCTGCTGCTAGGACAGCAATTAACCACAGTATGCTGTGTAAGCCAGAAACACACAGGCCTGATAGAAAATGAAATTAGATTACACTAGCAAAATGATTTAAATTTTTTTTTTTTATTTAAAATAATGTTAAGCAGATATGAGTCGTGGCTGCTAGGTAGGGCAGCAATTAACCACAGTATGCTGTGTAAGTCAGAAACACACAGGCCTGATAGAAAATGAAATTAGATTACACTAGCAAAAGGATTTAAAAGTTTTTTTTTTTTAATTTAAAATAATGTTAAGCAGATATGAGCCGTGGCTGCTAGGTAGGGCAGCAATTAACCACAGTATGCTGTGTAAGTCAGAAACACACAGGCCTGATAGAAAATGAAATTAGATTACACTAGCAAAATGATTTAAAAGTTTTTTTTAAAATTTAAAATAATGTTAAGCAGATATGAGTGGTGGCTGGCTGCTGATAGGACAGCAATTAACCACAGTATGCTGTGTAAGCCAGAAACACACAGGCCTGATAGAAAATGAAATTAGATTACACTAGCAAAATGATTTAAAAGTTTTGTTGGTTAAATTTACACTAATGTTAAGCAGATATCAGTGGTGGCACTAATCACAGTATATGCTGTGAGCCTCACACACAGGCTGAAAGCCAGGCAAATGCAAATAAAATTACAAATAATAAAAAAAAAAACAACTGAAGTTATAGCCCTAAAAAGGGCTTTTTGGGGTGCTGTCCTTACAGCAGAGATTAGATGAGTCCTTCAGGACTGTAGTGGACACTAAATACACTAGCCTAGCTATCTATTTCACTATAATGTCAGCAGCAGCAACACTAAAGCTCCTCTCACTAAGAAAGCAAGATCGTAATGAATCTAAAATGGCTGCTGCCAAGGAGCTGGGAGAGTCTGTGAGGGAGTGTCTGCTGCTGATTGGCTCAAATGTGTCAGAAGGCTGTGAGATACAGGGTCAAATTTTCCTCAATGATGACACATAGGGGGGGATCGAACATCGCATATGTTCGCCCGCAGCGGCGAACGCGAACAAGCTATGTTCGCAGGGAACTGTTCTCCGGTGAACAGTTCGCGACATCACTAGTCAGCGGTTTCAACGCTTCAGGATTGCTTCCAAGCTGGACAAGGAGAGTGGTGAAGTACAAGTTAATTCTCTTTTATACTCTATGTAGAAAGATGTGGAGCCAGTGTTTAATACCTTTACATTCCAAGAAGGGGAAGAATTTGACTTTGAAATAGTTATGAACAAAATCAGTGCTCACTTTGTGCCTAAAAGAAATGTGATTCATGAGAGGGCTTGTTTTAACAAACGTTCCCAGCATGTGGGAGAATCTGTGGAGTCATCTGTGCGCAGCTTGTATGAACTAGCTGAATTCTGTGAGTTTGGTGTTGCTAAAGAAGAGCACATCAGAGTCAGAATAGTTCTAGGAATTGCAGATTCTGAGGTCTCACTGAAGCTACAGTTGGAGGCTGAATTGACGTTAGATGGGGCTATTAGGATGGCCCATCAGAGTGAACTGGTAAAAAAGCAAAGTGCTGACATGAGATCTGAGAGTATTGTGGATGAAGTGCAGCAGTTCAGGAGAGCTGCAGGTGACAGGCAGAGTGTAAGCGTTAGACTAAGGGCAGCAGATAGGCCCAGAAGCGGATGGGTGAAGCAGGCTCGTTGCATGAGGTGTAACCGTACCCATGAACAGAATGTCATATGCCCCGCTAAAGATAAAAGATGTAAAAAGTTCAACAGAATGGGCCATTTTGAAGTGGTGTGTAAAACTGAGTCCATTAAAGAGATGCAGGTGGACAGTGACCAGTAAACTCAAGAAGTGTCCTTGTAGGGTCTGTTGTTGAACGGTCACCCTTACAGTCATGGGAGCCATAGTTGCCTTTAGGATTGACACAGAAGCAGATATTACTGTTATGTCCTTTGCAGCATTTACAAAACTGCCTCGACAGCCTCAGCTGGTGAAAGTTACGATGAAGGTTCACAGTCCTAGAGGCCGCATCGATTGTAGCTAGTTGTGAGTACAAACAGAAGAAATTCACCATGCGGGTACACATAATTAGAGGACAGTGTGTCAACAACCTATTGAGCAGAAAAGCAGCCTGTGGTTTGGGCCTTGTCACCAGAGTAAATAAGATTACGGGAAGACATGTTTGGTGAATTGGGCCTGCTACACTGTGAGCCAGTACGAATATAACTTAAAGTTGATGCAGTCCCATACAGCATTACCACTCCTCGTAGAATTCCTTTCCTGATCATGCCTCAAGTGGAGAAGGAACTTCTGCAAATGAAGAATATGGGAGTTATTGAAGAAGTTGTCGAAGCAACTGACTGGTATGCCCCCATTGTGCCCTTTGCGAAGAAGAATGGGAAGGTATGCATCTGCGTAGATTTGAAAAGGCTGAATGAGGTGGTGAAAAGAGAGAGATAGATGCTGCCGACGCTTGAAGACATAGCTCAGATACTGGCTGGGGCGAAATTCTTCTCTACACTGATGCTTCCAGTGGCTTCTGGCAGATTCCTCTAGACCCGAAGTGCCACAAACTGACTACCTTCTTTACATCGGTTTTGCTTCTGCAGACTCACCTTCGGGATATCCTCTGCCCCTGAAATCTTCCAAAGAGAGATGAGCTCCCTACTGAGGGACCATGAGGGCACGGCAGTCATCATGGATGACATCCTGGTGTATGGGTCTACATTGGAAGAACACAATCAGTGACTGAACTGTGTGCTGAAGACCATTAGAGAGTCCTGGCTGAAATTAAATAAAGAAAAATGTCATTTTAGAAAATCTGAGTTATGTTATTTTGGGCACGTCATCAATGGAGATGGTATCAAGCCGGACCCTGATCTTAGACAAGTATTGGGCCTTGTGAATTATGTGGGCAGGTTTCTACCAGATTTATCTACAGTGTTACACCCTATCACCGAATTGTTGAAGAAAGTTGTTGCCTGGGTCTGGGAAGAAGCTTTTACATGTGTCAAGTTCCTATTGGGGTCTGTCCCAGTGCTGGGGTTCTATGACCCTTCTAAAAGGATTGTGGTTAGTGCCGATGCAAGCAGTTATGGGTTAGGGGCTACTCTCCTGCAGCTAAATGAGAACTAACTACAGCCCACTGCCTACTGCTCCCGTACACTGACAGCTGCAGCATCAAAATATGCCCAATTTGAGAAAGAGTGTCTGGCTGCAGTTTGGGCCTGTGAGTGCTTCCAGCATTACCTAGTGGGTCAGTTCAGTCTGGAAACTGACCATAAACTATTAGTTCCTCTAATCAATTCCTATGATATTGACAAGACACCCCTAAGATGTCAGAGACTTCTGATGAGGCTGCTCAGGTTCAACGTTTAGGCAGTGCATGTGCCAGGGAAATAACTGGTAGTGGCAGATACTCTTTCCAGGCTCCCACTGGCTGCTGCTGAAGGCTCTTCAATGGAATCAGATGTAAAAGTGTACATGGATTCAGTTCTGGCATCTAAATCAATCTCGTCAAGAAAGCTAGAGCAGATAAGAAGGGAGATACACCTGAACACAGATCTTCAAGAAGTTATCAAGTATATAAAGTGAGATTGGCCCGAGAGCAGGGCAGCCTGGATGTCTTTGAGCTCTTACCAGTCAGAAAGGTTACAGCTTACAGAGCTGGACGGTTTGGTGCTGTTCCAAGACTGCATTATTATCACTGTTAGCATGCTGCAGGAGATGCTAAGCAGGATTCATAATGGCCACTTGGGCATAATAAAGTGCAGAGAAAGGGCAGCTACGGTGGTATGGTGGCCTGGGATCAGTACCGACATTGCAAGTTATGTGTAAAATTGCGACTTTTGCTGGGAACGCCGGCCTTCTCAGAGAAGGGAGCCCTTGGTTTATACCCCGCTGCCTGCAGGCCCGTGGCAGAAGATAGCCGCAGATTTGTGCGAACTCTATGGGAAGAAGTACCTGGTTATGATCAACTATTACTCCAGGTATTTGGAGATTGCACCCCTGAATAAGACCACCAGTCTGGCTGTTATCACTTGTCTCAAAAGCTTGTTCGCCTGGTGGGGCATACCGATGGAGCTAGTGAGTGATAATGGAATGCAAAACAGCCTGGTGACAATTACTGATCACCACCCCAGGGGGTGCAATCCACCAAATTTAACAATATAAAGTATATAGTAACATATAGAAAAAGGTGAGCAATGGTAAGACCTTAAATTTGGCTGCCTATTATATGGAAAATTACTTTAGCACATGTAAGAAGTTCTTATCTTATTAGTCCATATAGATGGTCACAACTATTCGGCTGCTCCTTCCCAATCCAGTTGGAAAAAGGTTAAACAATTATGTGGGGACACACAAAAAAGAAGGACACCGCCTAGTGTAATAAAGTTTACACAGTAAACAATCAATCAAGAGTGTAAGTCAGGTACTCAAAATGGAAGCAGTACCCACTTGTGCTTAGTATCACCTACTGGGATCTCCTTGGATCCTGCACACCTCCATTTGGGGCTTCTCCCCAAGGTAAAAACTCAGGCTCTCAGTCAAGTGAAAATATGAAATCCACTTTTAATAAAAAAACAGTATAAAAATATAGTCTACAACAATCTCCACTATGTAATAAACGGTTGCAATGCGTTTCTCAGCTAACACGCTGTTTCTTCAGACATATAGATCCTAACTGAGAGCTCTAAGCTTTATACTAAACGTATCCAATCAAAACATTAGTATGTCAACCCTCCTCACTATACAGGTGTTTCAAATAATGACTTGTTCTCTAGTTAGCTCTTCCTATAACTCACAGCATTCTGACATATAAAAATGCAATGTAAAGGTTACCGACACATAATAAACAATTACCAATGATTTATTTCCCTGATGTGTGTAGCAATATCACCATGATGTTTAATCTATGACAAATTGTTATAAAGCATCATTCTTCTATTAGCCTAATATACTGCTTTGTGTTATATTTGTGTTATTCAATTTACTATTAACCTGTTTGCTGGTAAGACATGGATTAACAGGAACTGTAACGATCGAGATTTGAACCTTCTTACCAGCCTTAATGGTATGATAACCGAGGACTATTGAATCTTACTTCAACTGATATGTATCATAAGACTTTGTTTTAAACTTATTGGGGGGGTAGTTATCAAGCCGTCTACTTTTCTGGCTTCGCCGGCCCAATACACCCGCCTAAGCTCGCCTACCTTCGCCGCCGCGGACCTGAAAAAATACGCCTAAGTTATCAAATAAAGCTGTCAAAAAGCCGCGGGGTCGATGAGCAGCGGACTGTGACAGTTATCACTCATCCGATCTCGCTGCCCTTCGGCTTTTTCCCAGCTTTATTGCTAGCCTGTCACTAAGCACTCACACTAAACTACACTGTTCTACCCCCTATACCGGCGCCCCCGGAGCCTCCCGCAACTCAATAAAGTTACTAACCCCTAAACCGCCGCTCCTAGACCCCGCCGCAACTCTTATAAATGTATTAACCCCTAAACCGCCGCTCCTAGACCCTGCCGCAACTCTTATAAAGGTATTAACCCCTAAACCGCCGCTCCCGGACACCGCTGCCACCTACAGTATACCTAGTAACCCCTATCCTGCCCCCCCCTATACCGTCGCCCTCTATAATAAAATGATTAACCCCTATCCTGCTGATCCCGCACCTCTCCGCAACTAAATAAATAGTTTAACCCCTAAACCGCCGCTCCCTGAACCCGCCGCAACCTATATTAAACCTATTAACCCCTATCCTGCCCCCCCTACACCGTCGCCACCTATAATAAATTTATTAACCCCTAATCTGCCCCCTCTACACCGTCGCCACCTATAATAAATGTATTAACCCCTAATCTGCCCCCCCTACACCGTCGCCACCTATAATAAATTTATTAACCCCTAATCTGCCCCCCCTACACCGTCGCCACCTATAATAAATTTATTAACCCCTATCCTGCCCCCCACTACGCCGCCGCCACTGTAATAAAATTATTAACCCCTAAACCTAAGTCTAACCCTAACCCTAACGCCCCCCTAACTTAAATATTAATTAAATAAATCTAAATAAATTAACTCTTATTAAGTAAATGAATCCTATTTAAAAATAAATACTTACCTTTAAAATAAACCCTAATATAGCTACAATATAAATAATAATTATATTCTAGCTATTTTAGGATTTTTTTTAATTTTACAGGCAACTTTCAATTTATTTTAACTAGGTACAATAGCTATTAAATAGTTATTAACTATTTAATAGCTTACCTAGCTAAAATAAAGAGAAATGTACCTGTGAAATAAATCCTAACCTAAGTTACAATTACACCTAACACTACACTATACTTTAATAAATTATTCCTATTTAAAAATAAATACTTACCTGTAAAATAAACCCTAAGATAGCTACAATAGAATTAATAATTATATTATAGCTATCTTAGGATTTATATTTATTTTACAGGTAACTTTGTATTTATTTTAGCTAGTTAGAATAGTTATTAAATAGTTATTAACTATTTAATAACTACATAGCTAAAAGAAATACAAAATTACCTGTAAAATAAATCCTAACTTAAGTTACAATTAAACCTAATACTACACTATAATTAATTAATTAAATAAATTAACTACAAATAACTACAATTAAATACAATTACATAAACTAACTAAAGTACAAAAAATAAAAAAAAGCTAAGTTACAAAAAATAAAAAAATAAGTTACAAACATGTTACAAATATTACAACAATTTTAAGCTACTTACACCTAATCTAAGCCCCCTAATAAAATAACAAACCCCCCCAAAATAAAAAAATGCCCTACCCTATTCTAAATTAAATAAATTTCAAAGCTCTTTTACCTTACCAGCCCTTAAAAGGGCCATTTGTGGGGGCATGCCCCAAAGAAAACAGCTCTTTTGCCTGTAAAAGAAAAATACAACCCCCCCCCAACATTAAAACCCACCACCCACATACCCCTAATCTAACCCAAACCCCCCTTACAAAAACCTAACACTAATCCCCTGAAGATCATCCTACCTTGAGTCGTCTTCACTCAGCCGAGCCACCGATGGAACTGAAGAGGACATCCGGAGCGGAAGAAGTTAATCCTCCAAGCGGCGCTGAAGAAATCTTCCATACGATGAAGTCATCATCCAGGCGGCGCTGAAGAAAAGTCTTCGATCCGGCCGATGTCATCTTCAAAGAGGCGCTGAAGAGGTCTTCTATCCGGGAGAAGTCATCTTCCAAGCCGGGTCTTGAATCTTCCTTCCGCCGAACCACCTTCTTCACCGACGGACTACGACGAATGACGGCTCCTTTAAGGGACGTCATCCAAGATGGCGTCCCCTCAATTCCGATTGGCTGATAGGATAGGATCTATCAGCCAATCGGAATTAAGGTAGGAAAATCTGATTGGCTGATGGAATCAGCCAATCAGATTCAAGTTCAATCCGATTGGCTGATCCAATCAGCCAATCAGATTGAGCTCGCATTCTATTGGCTGATCGGAACAGCCAATAGAATGCGAGCTCAATCTGATTGGCTGATTCCATCAGCCAATCAGATTTTTCCTACCTTAATTCCGATTGGCTGATAGAATCCTATCAGCCAATCGGAATTGAGGGGGCGCCATCTTGGATGACGTCCCTTAAAGGAGCCGTCATTCGTTGTAGTCCGTCGGTGAAGAAGGTGGTTCCGCGTCGGCGGAAGGAAGATTCAAGACCTGGCTTGGAAGATGACTTCATCGGATGGAAGATTTCTTCAGCGCCGCTTGGAGGATTAACTTCTTCCGCTCCAGATGTCCTCTTCAGTTCCATCGGTGGCTCGGCTGAGTGAAGACGACTCAAGGTAGGATGATCTTCAGGGGATTAGTGTTAGGTTTTTGTAAGGGGGGTTTGGGTTAGATTAGGGGTATGTGGGTGGTGGGTTTTAATGTTGGGGGGGGGTTGTATTTTTCTTTTACAGGCAAAATAGCTGTTTTCTTTGGGGCATGCCCCCACAAATGGCCCTTTTAAGGGCTGGTAAGGTAAAAGAGCTTTGAAATTTATTTAATTTAGAATAGGGTAGGGCATTTTTTTATTTTGGGGGGGTTTGTTATTTTATTAGGGGGCTTAGATTAGGTGTAAGTAGCTTAAAATTGTTGTAATATTTGTAACATGTTTGTAACTTATTTTTTTATTTTTTGTAACTTAGCTTTTTTTATTTTTTGTACTTTAGTTAGTTTATGTAATTGTATTTAATTGTAGTTATTTGTAGGTAGTTTATTTAATTAATTTAATGATAGTGTAGTATTAGGTTTAATTGTAACTTAAGTTAGGATTTATTTTACAGGTAATTTTGTATTTCTTTTAGCTATGCAGTTATTAAATAGTTAATAACTATTTAATAACTATTCTAACTAGCTAAAATAAATACAAAGTTACCTGTAAAATAAATATAAATCCTAAGATAGCTATAATATAATTATTAATTATATTGTAGCTATCTTAGGGTTTATTTTACAGGTAGGTATTTATTTTTAAATAGGAATAATTTATTAAAGTATAGTGTAGTGTTAGGTGTAATTGTAACTTAGGTTAGGATTTATTTCACAGGTACATTTCTCTTTATTTTAGCTAGGTAAGCTATTAAATAGTTAATAACTATTTAATAGTTATTGTACATGGTTAAAATAAATTGAAAGGTACCTGTAAAATAAATATAAATCCTAAGATAGCTAGAATATAATTATTATTTATATTGTAGCTATATTAGGGTTTATTTTAAAGGTAAGTATTTATTTTTAAATAGGATTCATTTACTTAATAAGAGTTAATTTATTTAGATTTATTTAATTAATATTTAAGTTAGGGGGGCGTTAGGGTTAGGGTTAGACTTAGGTTTAGGGGTTAATAATTTTATGACAGTGGCCGCGGCGTAGTGGGGGGCAGGATAGGGGTTAATAAATTTATTATAGGTGGCGACGGTGTAGGGGGGGCAGATTAGGGGTTAATACATTTAATATAGGTTTCGGCGGGTTCAGGGAGCGGCGGTTTAGGGGTTAATACATTTATCATAGTTGCGGTGGGCTCCGGGAGCGGCGGTTTAGGGGTTAATATGTATAGAGTAGCTTGCGGTGGGCTCCGGGAGCGGCGGTTTAGGGGGTAATAACTTTATTTAGTTGCAGCGGTGTAGGGGGGGCAGATTAGTGGTGTTTAGACTCGGGGTACATGTTAGGGTGTTAGGTGTAGACAGCTCCCATAGAAATCAATGGGATGTCTGTCAGCAGCGAACTTGTACTTTCGCTATGGTCAGACTCCCATTGATTCCTATGGGATCCGCCGCCTCCAGGGGTGGCGGATTGAAAACCAGGTACGCTGGGCCGTAAAAGTGCCGAGCGTACCTGCTAGTTTTTTGATACCTAGCAAAAGTAGTGAGAATGTGCCGCACTTGTGTGCGGAACATCTGGAGTGACGTAAGAATCGATCTGTGTCGGACTGAGTCCGGCGGATCGATGCTTACGTCACAAAATTCTACTTTTGCCGGTCTCAAGCCTTTGATAACTAAGGCGAATCAGCCTCGCCACAAATAAGCTGCGGAATTCCAGCGTATTTGAGGTTGACGGCTTGATAACTAGGCCCCATTGTATTTCGTATTTGTTGCCGTGTCTTCTATGGCTGATGTCTGGTAGGCAGTCACTCCCCTTGCCCTACGCCAATGGTGGTGTGTGCCGTCATTTTAAATAGTGTAAACAAACACGCCTTTAAATCACGTGTCCAATCTAACGTTATAACTAGCCTGCATCTCTTGCAGTTTAAAAGTCCATTGATTTGGCGATCATGACAGTTGTGTATGACCACCGCAACTACTGTTTGGAATGATAATTATTATTCTATTCTGAATGACCAACACCAGTTTTAACATTACCATATAAGCCCTACAAATAGTAAATAAAAATCTAGTGTTATTCTGAAGATTAAAGCACCTGCTGGTGCAACAATAATATTTGGTATGTGCAACTGTTTTACAAAAGAAAGGAGTGTGCGTTGTAGATTGTCTTACATGTATATCTCTAGTGGATGTGCTCGATAAGAGGTGATATGTGTAAAGAAGTCTAATGGAGTGGGCCTGCCCATTATACTACATGAGTAATTACGTGTCTTCTATGGCTGACCGCTAGAAAGCTGTCCCTTCCTTTACCCTAACATCATATGTATCAAACGAGTAATAAACACGCCTAAATATCATGTGTAAAATCTAGCCTAATGACTATCCTAAAATGCCTTTGACCCCCATATCTAATGGCATTCTTACAGCTACCCCAAGCTACAAATTCATCTAATTGACGACCACGACGATAGCAAAAATAACATAACTACCACTAATACTTATGATAGGATAACGTGATGTGGGTTTGTTTCAAATCTGTATCCGTGATTGTTTCAGTATGTAGAGTATTTAATTGACTAACCCAATCTAATACATATATATTCTCAATGTGTATAACTTTTGGTGATACTAGTGATGAATATATGAAATACCATATAATGGGACTCATATATATTAATATGTTTGCGCTATTATAACCTAAACCTTCTTTAATTCATGACCCTGTGGTTCCAAATAATAATAGTGTTATGTGTGAAAATTCTAGTGTGTGTTGAAGAAGAACCTCCTAAACTGAGTGATAATATCAATATTTAGGAAGTATCTAACTTATTTTAGATACTTCCTAAATATTGATATTATCAATTTAGGCGTAGAGTGGTGAAACTTCCAACCTGCTACCGAGGTTAGCACTATAGTTAGAGCAGTGACCAGAAGAATGTGCAGAATAATCCCATGGTCACTGTGGACTAGGGTAGTCCACCCCGATGACCAAGACAGGATTGTATTTCTTGTTATTTATATATATATTCTCCTATACCTTATTTGTTGTACATTAAAAAAATGTATGCTTCTTGTATACCGTGTTAATTATTGTACTCTAAGATGAGAGTGGTAGGGTGATGTCACCGGAAGGGGGCGTGGCCTGTGGCCGTTATAGTCTATGTCGCAGTTACTAAGCTTGATGTGTTGTGCAGTCTTTAAACGTCTATGCTCTGCAATACAGTTGAGTTGTACCTTCTATGCTGTGTCCTGCATCTCATGGCAGTTACTTTCAGATCTGTCATCTTCATAATAAGAATTTCAATTGGAATAATGTCTTTGTTATCAAGATTTCAATATTTTTTATTCCTTCTTGTTTGTTGGCGATCAAGATTACATTTTATTTGCATTTATTTAAAAAAAATTATAAGGCCCAACAATCGTATTTATAAAAAAATGACAATTTACAGTACACAGAACCTTGTTTCACCATCTTATCACTAAAATAGAAATTGCACAAGGACAAACCTTGTTGTCTGAAGTGTGCTTTTCAGTTTTGTTGAGAGTTTTGTAATTGCTATGGAATAATCTTTTGGCTAGATTGCGAGTTTTGCGCTATAGAGGGTGTGAAACGAACGCAACAAAAGTTGCGTTATTTCACCCTCCATAGCGCTGCTATTACAAGTTTCTGAATATGATATGGTGGTGATAAGCTTTTCCCATGGACATCAATGGGGAGAGAGTGTTAGAAAAAAAAACTAACACCTGAAGCGCGGAATCAAAAGCTCCGCAACGCAACCCCATTGATGTCTATGGGGAAAAAAAGTTACGTTTAAACCTAACACCCTAACATAAACTCCAAGTCTAAACACCCCTAATCTGCTGCCCCGACATCGCTGACACCGAAATAATGTTATTAACCCCTAATCTGCCCCTCCCGACATCGCCTCCACTAATAAAAGTTATTAACCCCTATTCCGCCGCTCCCCGACATTGCTGCCACTATAATAAAGTTATTAACACCTATTCCCCTCGTTCCCCGACATTGCCGCCACTAAATTAAGTTATTAACCCCTAAACCTCTGGCCTCCCACATCACCGCCACTAAATAAACCTAATATTCCCTAAACCACCAGCCCCCCACATCTCAAAAAACTAAATTAAACTATTAACCCCTAAACCTAACAACCCCTTAACTTTAAATTAAAATTACAATATCCCTATCTTAAAATAAATAAAAACATACCTGTGAAATTAAAAAAAACTAAGTTTAAACTAACAATTAACCTAACATAACTACTATACTAAAATTAAAATAACTACCAATTAAATAAACTAAATTACACATAAAAAAAATAACACTACTAAAAAAAATTAAGTCTAAAATTACAAAAAATTAAAAATTAAAAGTAGCTCTCATCCTATTGGCTGATTTGAACAACCAATAGGATTTCAGTAGCTCTCATCCTATTGGCTGATTTGAATTTCAAAAATCAAATCAGCCAATAGGAATGCAAGGGATGCCATTTTGAAAAGGCTCCCTTGCATTGAAGATTCAGTGTATGGCGGTGACCGTATGAAGAGGACGCTCTGCGCGGGATGTCTTCAAGGATGGACCCGCTCCACATCGCCGGGATGGAGATTGAAGACACCGCCGGGATGAAGATAGAAGATGCCGCCTGGATGAAGATAGAAGATGCCCCCTGGATGGATGAAGACCTCGCTGCCTGGATGAAGACTTCTCACCGACTGGATGCCCGGATTTCCAAAACTGTAAGTGGATCGTTGGGCGTTACGGGGTTTTTTTACTTTTTGGGGTGGGTTTTTTTTTTTTGATTAGGGTTTGGGCTTTTTTCAAAATAACTGAATGCCCTTTTAAGGGCAATGTAAAAGAGCTGAATGCCCTACATACAAATGCAATTTTCAGGGCAATGGGTAGCTTAGGTTTTTGTTAGAGTTAGGTTTTTATTTTGGGGGGTTGGTTGGGTGGTGGGTTTTATAGGGCTATTAGATAAGGTGTAATTGTTTTTATTTTTGATAATTTCGTTTGTTATTTTTCGTAATTTAGTGTTGGTTTTTTTTGTAATGTTTTTTTTTTAAATTTAGACTTAAATTTTATTAGTAGTGTTAGTTTTTTTGTTAATGTGTAATTTAGTTTATTTAATTGATAGTTATTTTAATTTTAGTATAATAGTTATATTAGGTTATTTGTTAGTTTAAACTTAGGTGTTTTTAATTTCACAGGTAAATTTTTATTTTTTATTTTAAGATATTGTAATTTTAACTTAAAGTTAGGGGGTTGTTAGGTTTAGGGGTTAATAGTTTAATTTATTTTTTTGCGATGTGGGGGGCTTGCGGTTTAGGGGTCAATAGGTTTATTTAGTTGCGGTGATGTGGGAGGCCAGAGCTTTAGGGGTTATTAACTTTATTTAGTAGCGGCGATGTTGGGGAGCGACAGAATAAGGGTTAATAACTTTTATTAGTGACGGCGATGTCGGGAGCGGCAGATTAGGGCTTAATAAGTTTTAAATAATGTTTGCGATGCGGGAAGGTGGCAGAATAGGGGTTAATAGGTAGTTTATGGGTGTTAGTGTACTTTGTAACATTTTAGTTATGAGTTTTGTGAAAACTAGCGGAATGGATCGTGTCGGTATAGGCAGGAACGCAAGCATTTTAGCCTCACTGCACAACTTGTAATACCGGCGTTATTGAAATTTCACGCAAAAACGTTGTTTTTTTGAGTGCGGGATTGATGTTGCGTTATAGGCTAAAATACTTGCGGCATAGCTATACCGACAAGACTCATAATGGCTGCGTTACTGTTTTTATGCTGAATTGGCCATTTTTTCAGCGATAAAACCGTAATGCAAACTTCGTAATCTAGGTGAATGTCACTTGTGGTTTTACAATTTAAAATGTGGTAATTATTAAAATCCTGTTCATTCCTATACACAAAATACATTTGTATTGCTTACTAGTGATCAGAATGGATTCATATTTAAAGGGACATAATACTCATATGCTAAATAACTTGAAACTGATGCAGTATAACTGTAAAAAGCGGACAGGAAAATATCACCTGAGCATCTCTATGTAAAAAATGAAGATATTTTACCTCACAATCTCCTCAGCTCAGCAGAGTAAGTTCTGTGTAAAAAGTTATACTCAGCTGCTCCCAGCTGCAGGTAAATAAAAAAAAATAATAATGAAGAAATGAACAGCAGCCAATCAGCATCAGCAGTGCAGAGGTCATGAACTCTTTCACTGTGATCTCATGAGATTTGACTTAACTCTCATTAAATTTGACTTAACTCTCATGAGATTTCATTGTAAACTTCCCTAAACTGAATAGGGAAATAACATGAGAGTGCACGAGGCTCATCCCTTCAGCTGTCCTGGTACAGACATACTAATATTCTGCATAGAAATCCTTTACAATGGGATGTGGCTACTGAGGAACTTTTGAGGTAAAATATCTTTCTTTTTTACATAGAGATGCTCAGGTGATATTTTCTAGTCAGCTTTTTACAGCTATGCTGCATCACTTTCAAGTGTTTAAACATTTGTGTATTATGGCCCTTTAAACATATTAATCTCACACATGTAATTGATAAAATAATTTTTTTCACACTGTATAAAGGGGTTAAAAGGACAGTCAAGTCGGGGGGGGGGGGCGTGTCCGAGCAGCGATCCTGTGAGGTTGCATTCCCTTTTTGCTCCAGCCGATTTTCCAGTATTCCGCCAATATCGGAAGCATCTCACAGTAAATAATCATCATAATCAACTTGTATCATAAGATACGCAGGAGTACTAAACCCATCAATCTATTTACTGTACTTCTGGCGCTGGTGTATAAGATCGGAGGAATAAGGCCTGGAGAGGTGGCTCATAGCAGGCAGCGTTACCCCCCTCGGGAAATCGAGGTGAATTGCCTAAGTTAGACACAACGGCAATAACACTATGATATAATACAATCTTGCAGAACCTTACAACAACAAAAAAGAGGAAAAAAATTATTGAAAAAAAAGAGGGGAAACCGCAATCTACAAACAACATGCTACGGCATGGCAATTATGGCGACCGAACAAACAGAAGGCCCTCTAGCCCGCATAGACCGTTACTTGGAACGGCTTGAAGATTGTTTATTGAATCTCCTAAACAAAGCACCTTGGGATTACTTGATGAACCTGCACACTTCATACCGAAGGTTGGCAATCATCATTGAAGACCCTGCTGTAATCTCTGTGTGTGGAGGAGCGGCGGTCATGAGTGCTCCCACTGCGCCCCTCTGCCAGAGAAACTCATCACAAAGAAAAATCCCTTCAACCGATCCGAAGCATCCACACTGCAAGGCGACACCCCAGAGGAGTAAAGACACTCTTCTGGCCACTACTTCCTAGGATAATGATCACATCTCATCGGATAAATGGAACACCCTAGAAAATATTAGACCACATGCTCCTGAAATAGACCCATCTGCGGCTACATCATCACATGTGCAGGGCTGTGGGATCTTGCCGACAGAAAAGAACTCCACAGGTACTGTGCCTTTGCGGGAGCTTGGGGGGGGGACTCCCGTACTGATGTATACATTAGCATGACACATACCTTGCCTGTCGGTACACCCTTGGCCGGTCCCTATGTTCCTTATATGTTGTATCCGGACTTATCTACATACACTGAGGGCCGAGTCTATGATGGATACCTAGAAGTCAAAACAGCCTTGCCCTTGAGTTCTTAAATACAGCAGCTTGCACAATTTCTTGCAAACGTAATACTGAATCCCATTTTTCACTTACATGAAATAGGGCACTCGTTCATCATGCGGCCTCATTCAAAATCTACCGTTCTTTTTCCTACAATTGGAGAGGGCTAATTCACAGCCTTTTCATCAAGCAATGTAATACCCTGTTGGTGTGTAGAAGTTCCAATCTGGCTACTTATGTTCTTGTTAGTTTAGTGTGTGTTGCCTTGTTTTCTCCTGTCCACAGGTCCATTCAATCAATGTTGGAAGATAATAGCAGTAAAGTGACATGACACCTGTTTGTATACGACCATATACAGTATTATAAATCTGTAGGGAAACCTCTTTGTTCAACATCAACCCCTATGTGATCCTTAATATGGTCACTGCTGGTTAATCGGTGCAGGTAAAAACTGACACCCAATGCATACTAGTATACAAACCTAGCCAAACCAAACCTCCACTATAACGCCACAAGATGTGGGTCTCACTATTGATAATTGATAGGTACATACATTTTATTTATAGCAGTGACCACTGGAACTTTGTACCCCAGATAAGATTCGCCGTTGTGGCCCGCGGACGAGGCCATAATGGAAAATCGTGTTCTGATAATTTAACCAGGCATCAATATTTGTCCCAAACTTTAGATTATTTTATTTTTCCCTTTTTTTTTTACACTTATTAAAGTCTTACCTACATCTCACATCTGCCATTTAGGCATTATCTCGTAACAATCAACCTCTTCCACAAATTAAGGAGAAGGCCCATAAGAATTTTTCGATGTAGACCATACGGGCTCAAATTATCAAGTGTAGGATCCTGTACCATAACCAGAATACCCCTACAGAACACACTGGATAAACATATTTGTATCCCTCTAATGTATTAAATGTGTTAACTATAAGATGTCTGTTTTATTGCCTTTTATATAACTTTGTTTCTCGCACTATAAAAATGTCTAGCTTGGGCAGGTGCATCTTGATAACTAGAATGTTTAGCTATATCAGTGGTAATATTCGCCTAGATGCATCTTCTCTTTAAATGTTTATTTTCTTTTATGTTTAAATCACAACCCCCTGGACTCAGACTTATATTGTTACACAGGTCCAAAAGTGGCCTTACATATTGATATAAGGGGAAGTAAAATAAAAGACTTTTAACATCCACTTCAGATCAGATATGACATGAATATTCGATTTATTGTTTGCAACTTGTGTTATTTGTGCTTTTTGACCTCAATAAAAATATTATTATTACACAAAAATACACAATTCATATAAAAAGGTTAAAAATAATATACATACAAAATTGACACGAAGAAAGGACAGTCAAGTCAAAATGAAACTTTCATGATTTAGAAATAGGGATGCAATTTAAAAAAAAATCCAGTTTACTTTTACGTTCAAATTTGCTTTGTTTTCTTAATATTCTTTGTTGAAAGCTAAATCTAGGTAGGCTCGTAAACTGATAGTTATGCAAAACTGGGCAATGGGTAATAAAGGGATTAACTATCTATCTAGACTGCCCCTTTAATAAAAAAATATAAGATAAAAATAAGAGGTATGAAACGACAATTGTATTTGTCAGTTTTGGTTAGGTTTCCCAGTTCTGATCCCAAGAACAAGTACTTAACAAATGAAAAGATGTTTTAGGAACTTTCCTAGTGAACATTTATTCACCGCTGTGGGCATTTAGAGGCTAAATTAATTTTGGATTGTGATCACTCGAAAAATGCTCTTCCCGTATCAGTCTTGTTATCGGGAGCAGATATTGGATAGTTTGTGATGGAGGCCATGGGAGTTTTGATTATTGGGAAAAAGGCACCTAACTTGTTTGTGCATTCAGATGTGCTAAACAATAATCTATAGTATAGCTAGATATGAAAATGAGACAGACAGAGAGATAGATAGATAGATAGATAGATAGATAGATAGATAGAAGATAGATAGATAGATATAGATAGGTAGATAGATAGATAGATAGATAGATATAGATAGATGATAGATAGACAGATAGATAGATGATAGATATATAGGTAGATATATAAATAGATAGAGAGATAGATAGATAGGCAGTAGACGTGCACAGCGGAAACATTTGTTTAATTCGGATGCTAATAAATTGGGATGTATTTAGATGTATTCGTTTCGGATTCGATTTGTAAATCCGGAAGTTTGGTATGTGTTATGTTGATTCAGATGGTTCCAAGTTACATAAACAGAATTATTTCACTGTTCTATCTCACTAAATTTATTTTTTTATACTGAATTGTGATTAGCCCATGGCCATTCAAATGTAATGAATAAATCCAAACTAATTTGGATTTATTTGTTACAATTGCATTCGGATTAGTTTAGTTTCGTTGCTAAGGTAATTCAGAAATTCGAATTGATTTGAATCTCTGAATTTGGCGAATTCGTCCAAATTTCGATTCGGAACGAAACGAAACGCACATGTCTAATAGATAGATAGATACATAGATAGATAGATACATAGCTAGATAAATAGAAAGATAGATGATTCAGGTAGAGAATACAATTCTTAAAAAGTTTCCAATTAATTTATCTTATTAAATTTGCATCATTCTCATGTTATTCTTTGTTGAAGAGATATCTAGATAGGTAGCGTGCACACATATGCAGCACTACATGACAGGAAATAGTGCTGCTATCTAGTGCTCTTGCGTATGTATAACACTGTTGAAAAAACCTCTGCCATTTAGTGCTTCAGACCTGTGCACACTCCTGAACTTTCCTTTATGCTTTTCAACAAAGGATACCAAGAAAAGTAAGACAAATTGACAAAAGAAGTAAATTGGAAGGATGTTTAAAATTGCATGTTCTATCTGAACCATGAAAGATTTGAGTTTTATGTACTTTAAAGATGATAAATCAATATAATGTTAAAGGGACATGAAACCCACATTTTTTTCTTTCATGATTTAGAAAGATCATACAATTATAAACAACTTTCTAATTTACTTCTATTATCTAATTTGCTCCATTCTCTTGATATTCTTTGCTGAAACGCATATCTAGATATGCTTAGTAGCTGCTGATTGGTAGCTGCACATAGATGCCTCCTGTGATTGGTTCACCGTGTGCATTGCTATTTCTTCATTAAAGTATATCTAAAGAATGAAGCAAATTAGATAATAGAAGTAAATTGGAATGTTGTTTAAAACTGTATTCTCTACCTTAATCATGAAAGAAAATGTTTGGGTATAGTGTCCCTTTAAGATTTTTCCTCTGCAACTAGCATCTACAGTATATATCTTTGTGTACAGTAATGTAATCTGCAGTCTACTAGGGTCAAGGACCGTGTTCGTTCTTTGTTATTTCTGATCTCTCATTTGTTCTTATTGGCTGATGACTGTAGACAGCAATAAGATAATCCAGTAGAGTTGTGAGGGATACATTGATGTGTAGGATGTTTGTTTACGTTCCCTCTAGCTATTTGAGTGGAAAATATTAGAGGCTGCGGATAAAGTTAGAAACAAGTAGGCTGACTTAATATACATAAATCCATTATACATAATAATCTCTAATCCAATTGCTTAGAATGGCCTGAGGTTAATCATATTATGATATAAAGTACAAGAGATCAAATGAAGACAATAACATAGAAAAATACAATTCTGCATTTAGAAAGGAACAGCTGCTGTCTCTTTATTAAATAATACCCCTTGTGCTATTATCTGTATTATAAACTGTATTGCTAAGTTTTAATAATGTTGAACAACTTGCATATCAATTTGTGGTTGTCTGTTGCATTTAACTTGTCACAGGTAAGCCAAATTTAATTATTTTGGGGGGATTTGGATGATAAACACATAAATCTTACTACTGATACTTTGAAAATTATAAAAAAAATAATATTAGTAAGCTAAATTTAACCACCAATCAGCAAGCACTATCCAGGGTGCTGAACCAAAAAAGGGCCGGCTCGTAAGCTTACATTCCTGCCTTTTGAAATAAAGATACCAAGAGAACAAAGAAAAATCGATAATAGGAGTAAATTGGAAAGTTGTTTAAAATTGCATGCTCTATTTGAATTATGAAAGAAAACAAATTTGGGTTTAGTATCCCTTTAAAGCAGCAGATATAGCGAAACATTGTAACCAGTTGCTGTTGCCTTGAATGGGTTAAGCATCACACGTCTTTTATTGCTGATTCAAAAAAGAAATTGCACAATAACTGTGGAGCATAATTCACAAATGCAGATACATACTGGACTCTAATAGAAAACTCAACACTAAGGACCAAATTCTCTAAAGCTCTGTGGTTTGGCTAGATTATCTAAGACGTCTCTTCAATACTGCAAGGTCCCATGTAGAATTATAAAAAGAACAATTTCAGCTTGAGAGTTTCAAGTGGAAAGACAAATACAATACAATATACAAAGGATACTTCAGTCTAACATAAGTGCAAACAAAAAAAAAAGTTAAAGGAACATGAAACCCTCAATTTTATTTTCATGATTCAGATAAAACATAAAATTTCAAACAAATTTAGAATTGACTTCTGTTATCAAATTTCTTTTATTCTCTTGGTATCCTTTGTCAAAGGAGCAGTACTACACATAGGGCTCAATCACATATGCTGCGTTGCCCGCAAAAGCCGGCGCCTGCTATTTTTTGTCGGCACGTATATTTTACCTATTGCCCGCTATTTTTACTGGTTCAGCGATGGATGAAGATGGATCCGCCTAGATGAAGACTTTTCTCTGCCTGGAAGAAAATGAATGTCCGGACTTCAGGAATGGTGAGTACAGTTTTTGGGGTTAGTGTTAATTTTGTTTTTTGGAGTGTTGTTTTTTTTTTTTTTAATGGGCAGCAAAAGAGTTAATAGGGTAATTAGGTACTTTGCTTTGTGGGGGAATGGCAGTTTAGGGGTTAATAGAATTGTAAATAAAGAAAGACAGTAATCTTCCCTTCACATAAAGGCACTCAGGCAGAGAAAATAGTGCAACCTAGAAAAATGACATATATACAAAATAGAAGAGAAAGTAGGTCTCCAAACTAAGTGAGATCTAAGGGGCAGATTTAACAAGGTCCATATCAGTCCCAATGCCTCTGTTTCCGCGCAAGCCTTCAGGCTCGACCAGAAACAGGAGTTAAGAAGCAGCAGAGTTAAGAAGCATGCAAAGTTCCTCATCCGGATAGCGTGTAAAAGCCACAGAGGCCTCTATTTATCAAGCCGTCAACCGCAAATACGCTAGAATTCCGCAGCGTATTTGTGGCGAGCCTGATTCGCCTTAGTTATCAAACCCTACAGACCGGCAAATGTAGAATTTAGTGATGTAACATACAATCCGCCGGACTCAGTCCGACAAAGATCGATGCTTACGTCACTATAGATGTTCCGAACGTAAGTTCGGCACAATCTGACTACTTTTGGAAGTTATCAATTTTCTACCAGGTACGCTCGCCACTATTCCGGCCCAGCGTACCTGGTTTTCAATCCGCCACCCTGGAGGCCGCGGATACCATAGGAATCATTGGGAGTCGGAAAGCAGCGAGAGCTCATGTTCGCTGCTGCCCGATATCCCATTGATTCCTATGGGAATGTCTACACCTAACACCCTAACATTTACCCCGAGTCTAAACACCCCTAATCTGCCTCCCCCTACACTGCCGCCACCTACATTATACATATTAGCCCCTAAACCACCGCTCCCGGACCCCGCCGAAACAAAATAAAAAATAAAGTGTTTAACGCCTAAACCACCGCTCCCGGAGCCCACCGCCACGTACATTATACTTATTAACCGTTAATCTGCCCCCCCTACACCGCCGCCACCTACATTATACTTATTAACCCCTAATCTGCCCCCCCTACACCGCCACCACCTACATTAAATGTTTTAACCCCTAATCTGCCCCCCCTACACCGCCGCCACCTACATTAAATGTATTAACCCCTAATCTGCCCCCCCTACACCGTCGCCACTATATAAAATGTATTAACCCCTAAACCTAAGTCTAACACTAACCCTAACACCACCTACCTTAAACATAATTTAAATAAATAGAAATAAAATTATTCCTATTTAAAACTAAATACTTATCAATAAAATAAACCCTAAGCTAGCTACAATATGACTAATAGTTACATTGTAGCTAGCTTAGGATTTATTTTTATTTTACAGGCAAGTTTGTATTTATTTTAACTAGGTAGAATCGTTATTAAAAAGTTATTAACTATTTAATAGCTACCTGGTTAAAATAAATACAAAAGTACCTGTAAAATAAAACCTAACCTAAGTTACAATTACACCTAACACTAAACTATCATTAAATTAATTACCTACATTAACTACAATTAACTACAATTAAATACAATCAGTACAAAAAATAAAAAACACTAAATTACAGAATATAATAAAATAATTACAAGTTTTTTAAACTAATTACACCTAATCTAATCCCCATAATAAAATAAAAAAGCCCCCCAAAATAATAAAAAGCCCTACTAAATTACAAATAGCCCTTAAAAGGGCTTTTTGCGGGGTATTGCACCAAAGTAATCCGCTCTATTACCTGAAAAAAAAAAAGTACAAATACCCCCCAACATTAGAACCCACCACCTACACACCCAACCCTACTCTAAAACCCACCCAATACCCCCTTAATAAAACCTAACACTAACCCCTTGAAGATCACCCTACCTTGAGACATCTTCACCCAACCGAAACCAAAGTCCTCCATGAAGCCGGGCGAAGTGGTCCTCCCGACGGGCAGAAGTCTTCGTCCAAGCCGGCCAGAAGAGGTCCTCCAGATGGGCAGAAGTCTTCATCCAGACGGCATCTTCTATCTTCATCCATCCGGCGCAGAGCGGGTCCATCTTCAAGACATCTGACGTGGAGCATCCTTCCTGGCAGACGACTAACCGACAAATGAAGGTTCCTTTAAATGACGTCATCCAAGATGGCGTCCCTTCAATTCCGATTGGCTGATAGAATTCTATCAGCCAATCGGAATTAAGGTAGGAAAAATCCTATTGGCTGATGCAATCAGCCATTAGGATTGAGCTTGCATTCTATTGGCTGTTCCAATCAGCTCAATCCTACTGCAAGCTCAATCCTATTGGCTGATTGCATCAGCCAATAGGATTTTTCCTACCTTAATTCCGATTGGCTGAAAGAATTCTATCAGCCAATCGGAATTGAAGGGACGCCATCTTGGATGACGTCATTTAAAGGAACCTTCATTCGTCGGTTAGTCGTCGGCCAGGAAGGATGCTCCGCGTCGGATGTCTTGAAGATGGACCCGCTGCGCACCGGATGGATGAAGATAGAAGATGCCGTCTGGATGAAGACTTCTGCCCATCTTGAGGACCACTTCGCCTGGCTTCATGGAGGACTTAGGCCCGGTTGGGTGAAGACGTCTCAAGGTAGGGTGATCTTCAAGGGGTTAGTGTTAGGTTTTTTTAAGGGGGGATTGGGTGGGTTTTAGAGTAGGGTTGGGTATGTGGGTGGTGGGTTTTAATGTTGGGGGGGTATTGTACTTTTTTTTCAGGTAAAAGAGCTGATTACTTTGGGGCAATGTCCCGCAAAAAGCCCTTTTAAGGGCAATTTGTAATTTAGTATAGGGTAGGGCTTTTTATTATTTTGGGGCGCTTTTTTATTTTATTAGGGGGATTAGATTAGGTGTAATTAGTTAAAATAAATACAAACTTGCCTGTAAAATAAAAATAAACCCTAAGCTAGATACAATGTAACTATTAGTTATATTGTAGCTAGCTTAGGGTTTATTTTATAGATAAGTATTTAGTTTTAAATAGGAATAATTTTATTTAGATTTATTTAAATTATATTTAAGTTAGGGGGTGTTAGGGTTAGTGTTAGACTTAGGTTTAGGGGTTAATACATTTAATATAGTGGCGGCGGTGTAGGGAGGGCAGATTAAGGGTTAATAAATATAATGTAGGTGGCGGTGGGCTCCGTGAGCAGCGGTTTAGGGGTTAAACACTTTATTTAGTTGCGGGGCGTCCGGGAGGGGCAGGATAGCGGTTAATAACTTTATGTAGGTGGCGGCGGTATAGGGGGCGGAAGATTATGGGTTAATATGTATAATGTAGGTGGCGGTGGGCTCCGGGAGCGACGGTTTAGGGGTTAATACATTTATTAGAGTTGCAGTGGGCTCCGGGAGCAGGGGTTTAGGGGTTAAACCCTTTATTTAGTTGCGGAGGGCTCCGGGAGCGGCGGTTTAGGGGTTAAACACTTTATTTAGTTGCGGCAGGGGTCCGGAAGCGGTATAGGGGGTAAACAGTATAGTATAGTGTTGGTGTTTAGTGACAGGGTACCAAGAAAGCTGTAAAAAAGCCGAAGAGCAGCGAGATCGATGACTGTTAGTTAACAACAGTCCGCTGCTCATTGCCTCATAATTGGTGCGGGGCTTTTTTACAGCTTTTTTGATCATTTTGGAGAACGTATTCAGTTCCGCCGCAGCGATGTTAGGCGATCTTAGGCGAGCGTATTGGTGCCGGCGAATGCAGGTAAGTTGACAGACAGGATGATAAATAGAGGCCAGAGGGTTAGAAGAGTTGAAGGGGATCCCCAAACAGATGTTAAAGCGTCAAACCAACGCATCCCTGGGTGCGTTTTGCTCCACCTTCGTGGTTGCTTGGAGCTTCTTCCAGGTTCAAACTATCCGGGTTCTGCTATCCGAATAAGGGACTGTGCATGTTGATCTTTGCTCATGTATCAGGTATCATTGTGACCGGTGGCGCTGGTGAAATCTCTGGCAGTGGTCTGCCTGTACATCTGTATGTACTTGTTCCTTTGGTTCCATGAGTGTGTCCCTATACATCTGCCTTTGGTGAGGGTAGAAGTCTGTGGCTTTTTATAAGGATACTACGGGTTGGCTGTGGATTAAACGAAGATCCTTTGCTTACTTTGCCTACTAACGGTACTGCACTTGTGCTAACTGCATTGTTTTTACTAATGCTGCTTGGGAAAACTTTTATTGGACTTAACAGCTTGCTTAGCTCTTGTGGTGCACCACAGCCTACTTACTACTAAACCGGTTGTAGTCCTTAGCCTTTATCTTTAGTTGGGGGACCCACCATTTGCTGTTTTTAATGTTTATATTGTAATAAATAGATTTTGTGTATAGATCTTTCTATGTGTTTTTGTAACTCTTCATTGTTTAGATATGTGTGCTATATAGCTAGACTTTTAGATCTCACTTATTTTGTGAGACCTACTATCTCTTCTATTTTGTATATAGGTTAATAGAGTTGATAGGTACTTTTCGTTGTGGGGGGTTGGAGGATTAGGGGTTAATAGTTTAAACAGGTAGATTGCGTTGTGGGGGGATGGTGGTTTAGAGTTTAATACATTTTATTATTAATTGCAATGTGGGGGGATGGCGGATATAGGGGTTTTGACATGCCGGGTTTATTTTTTTTAGACTTTTACGGGTGTTTTAACTTTTTTTTTTTTTTACTTCATAAACTGTCGTCATCAGAAATGTCAATTTCTGCATATTTCTGAACGTCTCCAGTTTATCCGACTTATGGCAGTATCTTATCTGCTGGCACTGTATATGTGATTCACCTGGTGAGCGAGGTAAACTTATGTATGTAATCTCTCCCATTGTGTGAACCAATTATGAGAGGCATATATGTGCATCCACCAATCACCAGCTAGCTCCCAGCTGTGCATTACTGATACTGAGCCTACCTAGGTATGCTTTTTAACAAAAGATACAGGGCCTGATGATATAAACCTCTCTGCTCAACTGAGATTATTTAAAACGATCCTTGAGAACTGTGAGATCCCTAGTGAAATTCTAAAAAGGCAGATTTTACTTTACTTCCAAGAGGCATTCCCTGCATTCCTGAAATGTGAAGAGTAGAGAAGCCCAGTGCAATATAGCACTGCTTGACATGAAACTTCTGCGGCATTTACACTTTGTGCTTTGAATTTTATATTACTTTACACTTTAAATTAAATTTTATTACATTTAAACTTTTAACTTTCTATTTTGTATTTTATTTTGTATACAGAAATGTATTTAGAAATTTTACAAATTCTGATAATTCTTTCACAGTTAGGCTCGTACTTTGTTGCTTATTTATGTGTATCTTTTGCAAATTACATCGCACTTTGTATCTCTTCTATTCTATAAAATAAAACTGTCAAGTTCAGTTTCCCAGAGAGCTTCATTATTTTCTATGGGACCGTTAAGCAAAGATTCTCTACCTGTAGTTTGGAGGAAAATGATAGTGCAGATTTCACAGGAGCAGAACTCACTGAGTTCTATAAGAAAAAGGGCATAACCTGGAAGTACCAGAGAGATGAGAGATGCAGAAATTAATGAGACTCTCTGGGATACATAATTTCATAGGAAAAAGAGAAGTTATCAAGAGAACACTGGGGCTGATATAGGGGCATATTTATCAAAGCGTCAATCTCAGTGCATTCGCTGGTGTCAATACGCTCGCCAGAGATCGCTGACGCGGATCCACATAAAATCCCCTTATTTATTAAAAAAAACTGTCAAAAACACATGCGTCATGTACGGCGCAATGAGCATCGGACTGTTGTTAACTAACAGTCATCGATGATGCAGTTATTTGGGTTTTTCCCAACTTAATTTATACCATTTCATTACTATCCATGAACAAGCACATTTATCTAAAGCTAATCTTTTATTCTTCATCTGATAATGTCCAAGAAATAGATAGATTTATACCTCAACAAACAAAAAGCTAGATAACAAATTTTGAGCGATATAGGGAACTTAATGGCCGCCACAAAAGCGGTTGTATTTCACCTCCCTATAGCGCTGCTATGACAGGTTTTGTAAAACACGGCTTGTGCGGGCGATATGGTAGCATTGAGCTCCATAACTCACCCAAATACAAACGGTGTTTTGACGTGCTCGTGCGCGATTTCCCCTTAGACATCAATGGGGAGAGTCGGCTAAAAAAAATTATAACACCTGCGATCGCGGAAACAAAAGCTTCGTAATGCAGCCCCATTGATGTCTATGGGGAAAGAAAAAGTTATGTTTAAACCTAACACCCTAACATAAAAACCACATCTAAACACCCCTAATATGCCGCCCCCGACATCGCCGCAACCTACATAATGTTATTAACCCTAATCTGCTGGCCTTAACATTGCCGCCACCTACATTACAGTTATTAACCCCTAATCTGCTGCCTCCAATGTCGACGCCACTATACTAAAGTTATTAACCTCTGGCCTCCCACATCACTAACACTACATAAATATATTAACCCATAAACCTAACCCTAACGTAACCCTAACCCTAAGCATAAGTCTAACCCTAACGTAACCCTGAACCTAACCCTAACATCCAATAACTTAAATATAATTAAAATAAATCTAAATAAAACTTACCATTATTATCTAAATAACCTATTTAAAACTAAATACAAACTTACCTGTAAAATAAAACCCAAGCTTGCTACAAAACAACTAATAATTATATTGTAGCTAGCTTAGGTTTATTTTTATTTCACAGGTAAGTTTGTATTTATTTTAACTAGGTAGACTAGTTATTAAATAGTTATTAACTATTTACTAGCTACCTAGTTAAAATAAATACAAAGTTACCTGTAAAATAAAACCTAACCTGCCTTACACTAAAAACTAACATTACAATAACATAAAACAAATTAATTAATCAAATACAATTATATAAATTACAAAAAAATAAACACTAAATTACACAAAATAAAAAACGAAATTATCAAAAATAAAAACAAATTACTCCTAAGCTAATAGCCCTATTCAAATAAAAAAGCCCCCCCCACCAAAATAAAAAAACCCTAGCCTACACTAAACTGCCAATAGCCCTTAAAAAAGGGCCTTTTGCAGGGCATTGCCCCAAAGAAATCAGCTCTTTTACCTGTAAAAAAAAAAAAAAGCACCCAACAATAAAACCCACCACTCACACAACCAAACCCCCCAAATAAAATTCTATCTAAATAAGCCTAAGCTAACCATTGCCCTGAAAAGGGCATTTGGATGGGCATTGCCCTTAAAAGTGCATTTAGCTCTTTTACATGCCCAAACCCTAAGCTAAAAATAAAACCCACCCAATAAACCCTTAAAAAACCTAACACTAACCCCCGACGATCCACTTAAAGTTTTCGAAGACCGGACATCCATCCTCATCCAGGCGGCAGAAGTCCTCATCAAAGCCGGCAGAAGTCTATATCCAAGCGGGCAGAAGTCTTCATCCAGACAGCATCTTCTATCTTCATCCATCCGGCGTGGAGTGGGTCCATCTTCAAGACATCTGGCGTGGAGCATCCTCTTCTTATGATCGCCGCTGGAAAAGGAAGTTCCCTTTAAGTGACGTCATCCAAGATGGCGTCCCTTACATTCCGATTGGCTGATAGAATTCTATCAGCCAATAGGAATTAAAGGTGAAAAATCCTATTGGCTGTTTCAATCAGGAATAGCTAATAGAATGTGAGCTCAATCTTTTTGGCTGATTGTATGCGGCGCAGTATATGTGATTGCTACATAGCAGATGCCAACTTTTGCGGACGCCGCCGCATATGTGATCGAGCCCTATATCATGTATATGACCAGTTTATCTGTGCACCTGATAGTCTCATTTATCCGAAAGGTTTCTCCTGTCTGAATAGACTGAAATTCTTTAATCTTATTACTATATTTGTGTAACCTACAACAAATACCCAAATTTAAGTCCCCAAAATATACACATCTTTCCATTTATTTTCTCTGACTTAAATTCACTCAGTGCTAAGATGTTTTCAAATTATTTGTTTGCCTATATATAAACCTAGGTTTATCAGATATTTGAATACCCAAAATAGATTCTGTTCTAATAAAATGAGTTTTTAAAATAATTCTCTCCATTACTTTGTGTTCTGTTGAAAACTGTATTAATTTATCCTCCTTAGAATCCTTATCTAAATTAGTGGTGCACATTTTGGGGGTGTCTATGATGTCTAAATGTTTGCTTTCATGGTTAGGGTGAATAGTTGTAATGGTTCTACCTCCCAAAAGATAATTTCTATCTCTTAAACTTTCCTTTTCAACTCCTCCTATAATATTTTCAGCAAGGTAGCCTCTATCATTAAATCTTTGCTAGAATAATTTCACCTGTGTATCATAATCATGTAGTTTCGTACAATTCTTGCTAACCCTTAGGAACTGTCCATAGGAGATATTTGTTTTCCATTTATCGAAGTGGCAACTATTCATATGGACATAGTTGTTACTGCCCACTTCTTTAAAGTAGGTTTTAGTGACTATGAGGCCTATTTATCAAGCTCCGAATTTAGCTTGTGGGTTTGCGTTTCTGGCGAGTCTTCATAACCCTGTCCGCCTGCTCTGATGAGATGGACAGGAATCAATTCAACCCGACTGAGTACAATCGGGTTGATTGACACCTCCCTGCTGGTGGTCGATTGGCCGCGAGTCTGCAGGGGTCGGCGTTCCACCAGCAGCTCTTGTGAGCTGCTGGTGCAATGCTGAATACGGAGAGCGTATTGATCTCCGCATTCAGCGAGGTCTTGTGGACCTGATCCGCACTGCCTCATAGTCACTAAAACCTACTTTAAAGAAGTGGACAGTAACAACTATGTCCATATGAATAGTCGCCACTTGGCAAAATGTAAGACTGCAGAAGAGCTCTGTTGTTCAATCCTGCCCTCTGGTTTTGGGCAGCCAATTACATAAGAGCAGGGCTTGTCTAACACACTGAACAAGGCAATTTGAGTTGATTTATCTCTGTCACCTTGGATAAGAAGCTGAGAATGCTTATCAAATTTGTGTTGCAGACTCACTTTTGCAAGTCTGAAGTTCTCTAAAACTGTGAATGCATCTTGATACATTTTTCCAAAAGTATAGATTTTTCAAGCTTCACAAGAGATTACGTCAACTTGCAATAGATTGTGATACATTTTAATGGACCAACAAAATCAAGTTTTTTTTATTCCATAAGTTTTGAAGACTTTACCTGTCTCTTCTTCAGATGTAGATAAAAGCTGTATCAGCTGTAGTTTTCATAATATTGCAAGCGCAGAACTTTGAAACAATACATGTTAAGTGTGCTAGAAAATATTTAATTTCATAAACCTTAATAGGACATTGTACACTAGATGATGTAGATGATCCATTTATAAAGCCCATCAGGTTTTTTTTTAATGTATAGTTCTGCTTATTTTTAAATAACAGTGTGCTGATTTTCAGACTCCTAACCAAGCCCCAAAGGTTTAGATGTATACTGATGTCTACAGACTTCACATTGCTGATGTTTGTATGAGTCTATTCATATGCAGGGGAGGGGGGTCTGCTCTCAGACCCTTTCAGTGGGTGTTCCAGACTAACCTCATCAACAGTGCTAAAGTGGGAGCTTCTAATTAAATTTTAAAACGTTTTTATACTGGATTTTTATACCACTTTCTGTGCATATTATTCTTTATAGTAGTGTCTATTACATGCATTTAAATTAAAATTGGGGTATACTGTCCCTTTAAGTGATCAATGTTTTAAAAAAATATAGCATCACTGTAAAATATGCTCTACGCTCCTTTTTTGGAGCCTAACGCAGCCTTTATGTGGACTCTCAATACCAGAGTTATTTTTATGGTGCGGCCAGAAAAAAGCCGGCGTTAGCTACGCGGGTCCTTACCGACAAAACTCTAAATCTAGCCGTTAGTATTTATTTTAACTACGTGTAGGTAGACTAGTTAGTAAATAGCTATTAACTATTTACTAACTACCTAGCTTATATAAATACACATTTACCTGTAAAATAAAACCTAACCTGAGTTACACTAACACCTAACCTTACACTACAATTAAATAAATTGCATTAATTAAATACAATTAACTAAATTACAAAAAAAGAACAACACTAAATTACACAAAATAAAAAAGAAATGATCAAATATTTAAACTAATTACACCTAATATAATAGCCCTATGAAAATAAAAAAGCCCCCCAAAATAAAAAAACCCTAGCCTACAATAAACTACAAATGGCCCTTAAAAGGGCCTTTTGCTGGGCATTGTCCCAAAGAAATCAGCTCTTTCACCTGTAAAAAAAAATACAAACAACCCCCCAACTGTAAAACCCACCACCCACACAACCAAACCCCCCAAATTAAAATCCTAACTAAAAAAATCTAAGCTCCCCATTGCCCTGAAAAGGGCATTTGTATGGGCATTGCCCTTAAAAGGGTTTTTAGCTCTTTTTCCTTGACAAAAACCCTAAGCTAAAAATAAAACCCACCCAATAAACCCATTAAAAAAACCTAACACTAACCCCCGAAGATCCACTTACAGTTTTTAAAGTCCGGACATCCATCCTCAATGAAGCGGGAGAAGTCTTCATCTAAGCGGCAAGAAGTCCTCAACAAAGCCGGGAGAAGTCTTCATCCAAGCAGCAAGAAGTGGTCCTCCAGACAGGCAGACGTCTTCCTCCAGATGGCATCTTCTATCTTCATCCATCCGGCGCTTAGCGGCTCCATCTTCAAAATATCTGGCGCGGAGCATCCTCTTCTGACAATGGCTCTTCTTGAATGAAGGTTCCTTTAAGTGACGTCATCCAAGATGACGTCCCTTGAATTCTGATTGGCTGATAGAATTTTATCAGCCAATCAGAATTAAAGGTGAAAAAATCCTATTGGCTGATGCAATCAGCCAATAGGATTGAGCTTGCATTATATTGGCTGTTACAATAGAAGAGGATGCTCCGCGCCGGATGTCTTGAAGATGGAACCGCTCCGTGCCAGATGGATGAAGATAGAAGATGCCGTCTGGATGAAGACTTCTGCCCGTCTGGAGGACCACTTCTTGCCGCTTGGATGAAGACTTCTGCCGGCTTCGTTGAGGACTTCTTGCCGCATGGATGAAGACTTCTCCCGGTTTCGTTGAGGATGGATGTCCGGTCTTCAAAAACTGTAAGTGGATCTTCGGGGGTTAGTGTTAGGTTTTTTTAAGGGTTTATTGGGTGGGTTTTATTTTTAGCTTAGGGTTTGGGCAGAATGCCCATACAAATGCCCTTTTCAGGGCAATGGGGAGCTTAGGTTCTTTTAGTTAGGACTTTATTTGGGGGGGTTGGTTGTGTGGGTGGTGGGTTTTACTGTTGGGGGGTTGTTTGTATCTTTTGTTACAGGTAAAAGAGCTGATTTATTTGGGGCAATGCCCCGCAAAAGGCCCTTTTAAGGGCCATTGGTAGTTTAATGTAGGCTAGGGGGGATTTATTTGGGGGGGGGGGGCTTTTTTATTTTCATAGGGCTATTATATTAGGTGTAATTAGTTTAAATATTTGATAATTTCTTTTTTAGTGTTTTTTTTTGTAATTTAGTTAATTGTATTTAATTAATGTAATTTATTTAATTGTAGTGTAAGGTTAGGTGTTAGTGTAAGACAGGTTAGGTTTCATTATACATAAAAACAGATTTAGAAAGAAACATCATGGCAACATGCCCATATGACATACTTCAGATTCTATGTATCAAATAAAAACAAGCACAGCCTCAAGGTTGTATATTTTACTCCAGTCTATCTAGCCATGCATAATACCTCATTTTACATAAATACATTTTCAAACGGACATTTAACACATGTTATAACAAATCTCCTACTAAAAGCCTAGTTTTGGTGACAATTTCTTAATATATACAAGCTTATTCTTGTCCAAAATATATTCAACATACCTTATAATTTAGTGTAATGACACTTACAAAAATATTCAGTCATTTGGACAACAGAAGATGAATTAACAAGTGTTGGTCATATGGCCTGACATTCATGTAAGGGTTCTAGGTACCAAGAAGCAGGCCTTTAAGTGTCCATACCTTTACATCAGAACATAAAACAATTCAAAAACAAGAAATTAATAGTATATGCTATATATATTTTGTCACAAAACCCCCTTGAAATATGTAAACATTTGAAGGTGGCATACCTCCGTTAGAAGTTAGCGGCCACTCCTGGACCACAGGTGATAAGAGAAATATGATTTAAATGTAGGGGTTAAAGTTGCGGGCCCCTCTAGGACCCAACATTTTAGTGAGGCTCTAAAAAGCATTAATGTTAGTTATATAGGCCCCTTCAAAGCCTCTGAGAAATGCTAGAATTCTTGTACATAGAGCTGTAAGGGTTAGCACAATTATAGACATCTAAAAGCTTGTGTGAATCTATTAGAGTAATAATATATGCAGCCGTTATAACAGCGCAAGCAGATAGCCAAGAGCGCCCTAAAATTCAAAAGTGCCATTAGGCAGAGGGGCATATTTATATTTAAAAACTCAGCCACAAATCTAGCTCTCTGTGCAAATATGAAAACAAACCTAACGAGCCGGTACTAGACCCTGGACTATATGTGTTCAGTGGGTAATATGGATTCACAAGTTGGGGCCTCACCAAAGGACTGGAAGCAATATTTCTTGTCATAATCCTATTATAATCTGTAGACTCTATACATAGAAAATTTGATTAAAGATCATTAAACCTCCAGATACTCCAGAGCATTCCAGGGGAAAGTATACCCTAGCTGCACCGTCTCGGCCGCAGACAGCGCACCCAGGCTGCTGGGGAGCTACAAATATCTATGTGGTAAAAGGCAAGCTTCCCAATCATAAGCTCAGTAGAATGACAATTAAAGCCCACAGGCCCAAGGATGTTACCCCAGTCAACCCCAGGGAAAGCCCCAGAGCATCTCAGGGACTAAGGTTGTGTTAATGCTAGGAAGATAGATGCAAAAAAAAAAAAAAAACTATAATATAACAGGCACACATAAATAGCTCAGTTAATGGCACACACATAAGGTAACAGTTAAACATAAAATTATATAATTATATAATGAAACCCCATATACATGCAGCTGAAAATGAAAGTAACATGGAGCAAGGAACGATTTCACTGAGTCTACTATAGTCTCCATAGTTGGCAAGAGCAAGGGAAAACTTAGGAGTGGAGTTCTTCTTTTAAACCCAAACCTAAATGGAGCACAGTTAGGAGCCCCAAAGACACTGACAACATAGCAGGGGGTATTAATTAGGAGTTAAGTATAGTACTCAAGTCTTTCCGCTATTCGGGTGGATAATATACAGAGTCCATCATTACTGCAGCATCTAGAGTCATAACAGCTCCCATACACACATACACTAACAATCCTCATCCTCCTTGCTGATGTATCAGACTCATGGTCATCATATTAGATGCTCAGTGTACATAGCAGACAGGAACCATCGCACATACTGTTAACAGTCTTCCGCTGCCAGAAAGATAAAGGGACTTATCCTACCCCAATTTTATTGTAAGAAATGTCCCAGCAGGCTACATCTTGTTGAAAGGCAGCTAGCCCAAATAGGTATGGCATGGCGAAACAACGTCCCATGACATCTCTGGCAGAGGTGTTGATATAGCAATAATGTTTAAGGTCTTCAGGGAAACCGTGATGCCAAGCCTGCAGATCCTGCCACATTAACTACTTTCTAGGCGAAATTTGCATAGCGTGCTGTAGGCTGGAAACACATTGCATCTACTCAGCTCCACAGGTAAGCATCAGTGATCTATCACTGCTCATAGTGGAATCGTTTAGCTCTAGCAGCCAAGATCTATCCTTAGGGGCTGCAGCACAATCCGGGTAGTTACTGGGCCCAGCCGCGCACACAAGGGTCACTTCAGGCAGACTTTGTAGGATAACATGATCTCCCATGTCCGAGAGCTGAGCCGCACTAGATTCAAACCCATCCTTGCCCACGTGGGCATCTGCCATGCGATCCAGGAGTTGATCAAGTTTATCACACATTGTGCGCTCATAGTTGGCCATCCAAGTTTGTAGAGCCAGATATATTTCTTTCATACTTGATGTGGAAAGTATAGCAGTAAGCTGACTGATACTGCTTTAGCCCGGAATCTGGGGGGGGGGGTGTTGAAATGCAGGCCGCCGCCTTCACCTTCAACGGTCCAGTCCAGAGAACTACCAAAGTCTCGCAAGCAAAATTTGGTTCTTCAGAATCGGCACAGCATTCTCAATCCATATATATTGATCTTAATAGCAGATGAGCCATCCAATGATAGATAATCGGCGGATTATCTCTATTATTTTCAGTAGTCACCAGGTTTGCGACCGTTCATGGCCGCTGCTTAGACACGCTCCCTTGGTTAGGTTTTATTTTACATGTAAATTTGTATTTATTTTAACTTGGTAGCTAGTAAATAGTTAATAACTATTTAGTAACTAGTCTACCTAGTTAAAATAAATACAAACTTGCCTGTGAAATAAAAATAAAACCTAAGATAGCTACAATGTAACTATTAGTTATATTGTAGCTAGCTTAGGGTTTATTTTATAGGTAAGTATTTAGTTTTAAATAGGAATTATTTAGTTATTAATTAATTACATTAAAGTTAGTGGGTGTTAGGGTTAGGTTTAGTGGTTAATAACTTTAGTATAGTAGCGGCGACGTTGGGGGCGGCAGATTAGGGTTTAATAAGTGTAGATAGGTGGCGGCCATGTCGGGGACGGCAGATTAGGGGTTAATAACTGTAATGTAGGTGGCGGCGACATTGAGGGCGGGAGATTAGGGGTTAATAACTGTAATGTAGGTGGTGGCGACATTGGGGCGGCAGATTAGGGGTTAATAAGTGTAGGTAGGTGGGGGCGACATTGGGGGCGGCAGATTAGTGGTTAATAAGTGTAATGTAGGTTGCGGCGACAATGGGGGCGGTAGATTAAGTATAATGTAGGTGGTGGTGGTGAAGGGGGTGGCAGATTAGGGGTTTATAACTGTAATATAGGTTGCGGCGGTGTCGGGGGTGGCAGATTAGGGGTTAATAAGTATAATGTAGGTGTCAGCGATGTCAGGGGCAGCAGATTAGGGGTGTTTAGACTCAGAGTTTATGTTAGGGTACAAAAAGCCAAACCTGGAGCACAAAAAATGGAGCACAAAATGTGAAAAAAAAACTAACACCCAACAATTTGCGCAAACCCAATTTTGTATTCTCAAGTGCGCTAACATGACATGAAATATTAATATTTCACATTCTAATGCTCTTTAAGTAGCAGAATATGTATATAAATATATATATATATGATTTTTTTTTGTTATTTATATATATATATATATATATATATATATATATACTGTATATAGATAGATAGATAGATAGATAGATAGATAGATAGATAGATAGATAGATAGATAGACAGACAGATAGGTATATACTATATTTTTATATATATATATATATATATTAAATTATATATATTTATATATATATATATATATGTGAATATTTCACATTCCAATGTTTTTCACATCAAAGAATATTTTCTATTTATTCATAAATACATATTTATATATATATATATATATATATATATATATATATATATATATATATATATATAGGTAGCCCTCAGTTTACGCCGGGGTTAGGTTCTAGAAGGAATGGTTGTAAATCGAAACCGTTGTAAATTGAAACCCAGTTTATAATGTAAGTCAATGGGAATTGATGGAGCTTGGTTCCAGGCCCCTCTCAAAATTGTCATAAGTAACACCTAATACATTATTTTTAAAGCTTTGAAATGAAGACTTTAAATGCTAAACAGCATTATAAACCTAATAAAATAATCACACAACACAGACTTTATAATTAAACTAAGTTAAATGAACAAAAATATTTTCTAAACAGCATTATAAACCTAATAAAATAATCACACAACACAGACTTCACTTGCATTTTTCTGCAAACAGTTTTTTCTATGCATTCCAATCTGGACTGATTTATAGACAGGAAGATCTTGTTCCTTTGAAATCTGCTCGATAGCTCAGGTCTGGTTAAACTGATTAATTTCAGCTTGATTGGCTTTGTTGCAACATAAGCGGACAGCTCCACCTACTGGCTATTTTAATAAATGCACTGCTTCTCAATGCTTTTCAATAGCAGTCACATGACTGGAAAAAAAGGTTGTTATTCTGAAACGGTGTAAATTGAACCGTTGTAAAACGAGGGCCACCTGTATATAGATATATATATATATTGGAATATCCATTTAAAAATACATAGAACATATTCTGCTATATGCAGAACATTAGAATGTGAACTGTGCATCTAGTACATACACAACATAATACTATTTAATATGAATATTGCATAAATATATTTTTTACATGTTTTCATCTACTTGACTGCAAAGGGTTCCAATATATATATATATATATATATATAGTCATGGCCAAAAATATTGGCACTCCTAAATTTCTGTCAGATAATGCACCACTTCGCCGAGAAAATTGTTGTATTGGTATAACACAAAAAAGTAGAGAAAGCCAAATCTGACAGAATCCATACAAAACTCCAAAAAAGGACTGGACAAAATTACTGGCACCCTCAATTTAAAATTTGGTAGCACACCCTTTGGAAAAAATAACTGAAATCAATTGCTTCCTGTAACCATCAGGGAGTTTGTTACACCTCTCTACTGGAATTTTGGACCACTCTTTTTTCGCCAACTGCTACATGTCTCTCAGATTGGAAGGGTTCCATTTCCCAACTGCTGTTTTGAGAAATCTCCACAGGTGCTCTATGGGATTAAGATCTGGACTTATTGCTGGCCAGTACAGTACTCTCAAGCGCTTTGTCTTAAACCATTTCTGGGTGCTTTTTGATGTGTGTTTGGGTCATTGTCCTGCTGTAAGACTTATGACCTCTGCCAGAGACCCAAATTTCTGATACTGGGCCTTACATTGCACCACAGAATTCTTTGGTAGTCTTCAGATTTCATAATGCCATGCACACAGTCAAGACATCCAGTGCCTGAAGCAGCAAAGGAACCTCAAAACAACAGTGAACCCGAATCCAATCTAGCTTTTTTATGTTTCTGTGTCAGCAGTGGGGTCCTCCTGGGTCTCCTACCATAGTGTCCCTTTTCATTCGGATGGCAACGTATAGTGCGAGCTGATACATTTGTACCCTGTGTCTGAAGGTCTGCTTGAATTTGTATGGAAGTTGATCGAGGTTCTATATCTACCATCCGAACAATCCATTGTTGCAGTCCTTGATTAGCTACAGTGCCATGGGCTGTAAACTTCTTGACAATGTTGCGCACAGTGGACACAGGAACATTAAGATTTCTGGAGATGGACTTGTAACCTTGAGATTATCCATGCTTTTCCACAATTTTTGTTCTCAAATCCTCTGACAATTTTTTGCTGCTCTTTCTCTGCACACAGAGACACACAACAGAAAGGTTGAGTCAATTTTTCACCATTTTAACTTGTGGCTGATGTGATTTCCATATTGTCAGCACCTGTTAATTGATACAGGTGAGTTTAATTACACATTACAGGAGCATCACAAACTTGGAATGTAATTATTTCTTACAATTTTGAGAAGGTGCCAATAATTTTGTCCAGTAAATTTTTGGAGTTTTGAATGGAATTGTCATATCTCTTGTGGCCATTGCCACAGACGCTGTTGACTGTCCTCCTGTTGCAGTTCCTTCTGGCGCTCATGGATAACATCACTGCCGCACACCGGGTCCTTTCGATGCCGGTTCGGATCAGCTATCTCCTCCTTGGCGCGAATCTACACCTATGTAAGTACCTTAGTTACTTACATTCCTGCCCAAGTATAGGTTATACTTTGTATTCCTGGGTGCTGTCTGAACTGCTGACTCTTTGATTGCCTTACTGTTGATGAACTCTGCTTGCCTCTGACCTCGCTGCTGCTTAACCTCTTAACTACTGGATTGTCTTACTGTTGCTGAGCCCTGCTTGTCTCTGATTACTCTCTGCCTAACCCCTTGGTACTGTGAAGGATTTTACTGTCTGCCTGATATTGATATCTGCCTTCCACTGATCACTCTCTGCTGCTTAACCCCTGAACTGCTGGATTGTCTTACTTTTGCTGAATCCTGCTTGTCTCTGATTACTCTCTGCCTAACCCCTTGGTACTGTGAAGGATTGAACTGTCTGTCTGGTATTGACCTCTGCCTTCCCCTCACAACTCTATGCTGCTTAACCCCTGAACTGCTGTTACTGTGGATAGCCTTCTTGTTGCCAAACTCTGCTTGCCTGACTTCTCTCTAGTTATCCCCTGTTGTGCCATGAATGATTGCCCTCTCTAATGTGAGTACTGATCACCTCATTTACTTATCTGTTCTTTTGTTCTGGGATATTTCCTTATCCTTTCACTTGACACCGGAACAAGAAGACTACTGGCCAAGTGTGGTCTGATAGGGAAATATCCCACAAGCATTACATTATACTTGGGCCATGGACCCAAATGAGTTAGCAAGACAATCTCTCTTTAGGGACAAATGCTGGGAAACCATCCC
Source organism: Bombina bombina (assembly GCF_027579735.1). Taxonomy (NCBI): domain Eukaryota; kingdom Metazoa; phylum Chordata; class Amphibia; order Anura; family Bombinatoridae; genus Bombina; species Bombina bombina. The sequence goes on along the minus strand of NW_026511130.1, from coordinate 69,973 downwards.
ACACACCTGCAAAGTCTGGTTTTAAATTAGAGACTATTACCGCTATGCTCTCCTCACTTGTTACAGAGAAATACACTGCTCCTATTGCCACACAGCCTGCCCCTGCTGTTAGTACCGCAACCTCCTCCCCTGCTTCTGGCAGCATATCCCGGATACCTTTGCCTGACAAATATGATGGCACTACTGACTGTAGGGGATTTTTCAACCAGTGCAGACTACATTTCTACAATGACCCTCATACCTTCCAGTCCCATCAGTCAAAGGTCACCTTTATTTTTTCCTTATTGAAGGATAAGGTCCTAGCCTGGGTCTCTCCCCTATTGGAACAAAGTGTTCAGCTCCTGAATGATGCTGATACCTTCCTTTCTGAATTGTTTACTCTCTCCTGGATCTCTGCCAGAGTAATAGATTTGTGGCACAATATGCCATTGAGTTTCACACCTTGGCACATGAGACAAGTTGGGATTGTAGTGATCTCAGGGCAGCCTTCTGGAGGGATCTACATGAATGCATCAAAGATAAGCTCACTTGTGATATTCCATCTACCCTGGATGAATTTATAGAGCTTTGCATCAGTCTGGATTCTCGCTTTCAGGAGCGACAAACTAAAAGAGAGAGAACTTGCAGGATCCTGCCTTCTCGTCCTCTTACCCATCTAATACTATACTGTCCTCCACCCCTCCTACACTTCTAGTTGCTTCTGAGGAGGAACCTATGGATCTTTCTTCCCTTAAGTCTTCTAACTATGAAAGACAAAGAAAAAGGAGGTTGAGACTATGATTTTATTGTGGATATAATGCACACCAATTCAAGAATTGTGATATACTGACGGGAAAAGTCAATGTTTAGAGGATAAAAAAGGGGTACCTCTAAGCATGGCCACTACCAATTCCCCTCATTTTTCTTGGATCCTGTTACCCATTACCCTTACTTTCCTCCAGAACTCTGTCCACGCACAAACCTTTGTTGATTCTGGGGCAGCAGGAAATTTCCTAGAGCACGTTTCATAATTCATGCAGATTTGCCTATTCTTTAGAAAAAACTGTGTCTCAAAATATCCACTCTGGATGGCACTCCCCTTGGATCTGGCCTGATCCATTTTGAATTTGAACCCCTGACCATGACTGTGGGAGTCCTTCATTCTGAACAATTGCAATTTTATGTTATTCATTCCCCTGCACAACCAGTTAATTATTGGTCTTCCTTGGCTATGCAAACACAATCCACAATTCAGTTAGACTGAGGGACAGTTGTCATCCTGGGGCAAATCCTGTTTTTACTCCTGTCTGGCAAAGGTTACACCATTGTATCATATCCCTATAGCCAACTTTCAGACTTCTTCTACCCTTCCCTCGGTATATGCAGAATTTATGGATGTGTTAGAAAAGAAAGCAGCTGATGTGCTACCACCTCACCATCCTTACGACTGCAAAATTGATCTTTTCCCTGGAGCTCCACTTCCTAAAGGAAGGACTTATCCGCTGTCTAAGGCAGAGACTAAAGCTATGGAGGAATACATCCAGGAAAACTTAACTTAAGGCTTTATTCTCACTTCCTCCTCTCCTGCTTGGGCTGATTTCTTTTTTGCTAGTAAAAAGGATGGTGGTTTGAGACCCTGCATTGACTACAGAGTCCTAAACAACATTACTATCAAGAACTGTTACCCTATTCCCTTGATTACTGAATTATATGATTCGCTTCAAAATACAATCTCATTCACATCTTCCCGGGACATGAATGGAAAACTGCCTTCAACACGAGATCAGGACACTATGAATATTTGGTAATGCCTTTTGGGCTTTGCAATGCCCCTGCTGTCTTTCAAGCTTTCATCAATGACGTCTTCCGTGATCTCCTTAATCGTACTGTCATTGTCTATTTGGATGACGTATCCATGAGCATGTGCATGTGAAACAGGTTCTCCTTTGTCTCAGAAACAATTCTCTGGTAGCCAAGTTGCAGAAGTGCGAATTTGATCAAGCATGGATTCAGTTCCTTGGATATGTGTAATGATCCTGCTGCCCCTTTAAGTTTGGCCCTTCTACTTCACCCTATTTAAGCTGTAACTTCCCCTGACACTCTGTTTATGTATCTTCTACTGCAGAGTTTCCTGTTGTGCCTTAGTTACTGGAGCCACACCTTGTTTGCTACTATTAATTCTTTACCTGCAGCCTTTCTACTTTCCTGCTGTCCTGGAAGCTCAGCATAACAACCAATAAACTCATCTCCACTGCCTCTAAGAAGCTAAGTACTGTTACACTTTTTTCTAGCAGTTAAGATATTGTTTTCTCATCTGCATAACCAAACCATAGCAAATGCTGTTCTGCCTAAAACTGCTTCCTGCAAACTGACTACTGTTGTTTAAACTATCTGCTTGCTTTAGCACCTGCTGCATTGATGCTATGTTTATGAACTGCCTATACAAACTATACTGTCCTCCACCCCTCCTACACTTCTAGTTGCTTCTGAGGAGGAACCTATGGATCTTTCTTCCCTTAAGTCTTCTAACTATGAAAGACAAAGAAAAAGGAGGTTGAGACTATGATTTTATTGTGGATATAATGCACACCAATTCAAGAATTGTGATATACTGTTACACTTTTTTCTAGCAGTTAAGACATTGTTTTCTCATCTGCATAACCAAACCATAGCAAATGCTGTTCTGCCTAAAACTGCTTCCTGCAAACTGACTACTGTTGTTTAAACTATCTGCTTGCTTTAGCACCTGCTGCATTGATGCTATGTTTATGAACTGCCTATACAAACTAAAGCTATCTGTTGTTTCAACATATGCAACTGCTTAATTGCTTGCTAAATAACCAAGCCTTATGAAATGCTGTTCTAGCACAAATTGCTACCTGAATCCTGACTGCCTGTTTTACTGTTGCTTCAATTAACTGCTTGCTTCAACACCTACTGTATTCTCCCTATGTTTAAGAACTGCCTATACAAACTAAAGCTTTCTGTTTGTCTAACATTTTCAACTGCTTTAATTGCTTGCTGAGTTGTCCTCTAATTTAAACCTGCATATTCAGCTGCTCACTTACTTACATTTAAATCAATTGCAGTATTCCTCGTGGGGAATCTGACCAGTGATTCCACATTAACAACTACTGCTAACAAAACCTATATTAACCCTGTATGACAATATGTTATCTCAAAGGAAGGTTTTGCCATGGATCCTACTAAGCTAACAGCAATTTTGGAGTGGCCTCAACCCACCACATTAAAAGAACTACAGAGATTTTTGGAGTTTTCCAACTATTATCGCAAGTTTATTAAGAACTTCTCAAAAATCGTTGCTCCACTCACTGAGCTGACTAAATAAAACAGAGACTGTAAAAATTGACCTCCAGCAGCTGTGGACGCTTTTTCTCTTCTGAAAAAGGCCTTTTGTTCTTTCTCCTGTGCTACGCCATCCTGATCCTGATTTGCAGTTCACATTAGAGGCTGATGCCTCCAAAATAGGAGCCGGTGCTGTCTTAACTCAAAGGGACCCTTCTACTTCAAAATCGCATCCTGTAGCCTTTTTCTATAAACAACTACGATGTGGGAATCATGAGCTCCTAGCCATTAAAATGGCCCTTACTGAGTGGCAACATTGGCTTGAGGGCACTGCCAACCCAATTCAGATTCTTACCGACCCTAAGAACTTGACATACTTAGAGACAACTCATCAACTCAATCCTCGACAGGCCAGATGGGCCTTATTCTTTTCTTGCTTTAATTTTATAGTCTCTTATCTCCATGGGACCAAGAATAAAAAAACGGATGCTCTTTCCCATCCGTTTCTTCACTCCAATTACTCTTTTGAAGCCCCTATCAAACACATCATTCCTTCCTCCCGTGTCATAGCTCAACTTAACACCTCTCTACTAAAAAGATTACAATGTGCTCAGTCAAGAAGCCCCAATGACTCCTGACATCCTTTTTGTACCTCCAAATCTTGTGAACTCCTGTGCTATCCTGGGCTCATGATGGCAAACTGTCTGGTCATCCTGGTTTGACAAAAACCTTTAGACTTCTTTCTCGGCATGTTTGGTGGTCTACTATGAAGTCTGGCTCTCAAGAGTATGTCAAGGCCTGTCAAACCTTTGCTGCCAATAAAACTCCCCGATCCTTACCTTATGGCATACTCCAACCTTTGACCATACCCAAACAACCTTGAACACACATAACCATGAATTCTGACCATCATACAGTTATATGGGTTGTAGTGGACTGATTTTCAAGGCTTGCTCATTTTGTGCCCTTGGTCAAACTACCTACTGCCCAGGAGTTGTCAAGTCTGTTTCTTCTTCATGTGGTACGTCATCATGGTATACCTGCAAATATTGTCTCTGACAGAGGACCTCAATTTGTTTCCACTTTCTGAAGAGCTCTTTGCAAAATAATTGGGACTACTGTTTCCTTGTCTTCTGGCTACCATCCTCAGACTAATGGTCTGACGGAGAGAACAAATCAGGATCTCGAAGCCTATTTCAGAGCCTATGTCATTTCTCAGCATACCAATTGGTCTGAACTCTTGCCCCTGGCTGAATTGGCAAGGAACAGTCATTGGCACTCATCTTTACGATGCTCTGCATTTCAAGCTGCTGCAGGTTATCAACCCTGCCTCTTCCCTTTTTCAGTCAAGTCTACGGGGGTTCCTGCTGCTGACCGTCATTTCATTGACCTTACTACTCATTGGCAGCATATACGCTCTCAGTTACATTCACCTGTCTCCAGATACAAGAAGCATACTGACCATCATCAAGCTACTATTCATTCCTTTGCTGTTGGTGAGCAAGTCTAGGTCTCTACTCAACACATTCACTTTCATCAGCCCTGTTACAAATTGGTTCCCCGCTACATAGGGCCTACAAGGTCCTCAAAAGAATGTCTCCTGTAGCCTACAAAGTGGCCTTACCCAGAACCCTGCACATTTATCCAGTCTTCCACATTTCTCTGCTCAAGTACTACATAACGGACAGATATACCCGACTCAGACCTCCTGTGCCACTCTTGGTTCATGACGATGAGATTGCCAATATTGTAAATCCCAGGTACAGATGCAGGCAACTTTAGTACCTCATGCACTAGAAGGGTTACTCTGTGGTAGATCATTCCTGAGTTCCTGCCCGTGATGTGCACTCTCTTCCCTGGTCTCCAGGTTTCATGCTACTCATCCCACCAAGCCTATAAAGAGTCCCGGAAGTACCCTTTGAGGAGGGGGTTCTGTCACGTCGCTCGTCTCTTGTGGCTATTGCCATGGATGTTGGCTGTCCTCCTTTTGCCATGGTCGTTGCCATGGAAGCGGTTGTTCCTTCTGGCGCTCAGCGATGACATCATTGCTGCATGCCGGCTCCTTCTGATTCCCGTCCGGATCAGCTGTCTCCTCCTTTGTGCGCATCTACACCTATGTAAGTACCTTAGTTACTTACATGCCCTACTCAAGTATAGGTTATACTTTGTATTCCTGGGTGCTGTTTGAACTGCTGACTCTTTGATTGCCTTACTGTTGATGAAGTCTGCTTGCCTCTGACTTCGCTCCTGCTTAACCCCTGAATTGCTGGATTGTCTTACTGTTGCTGAACCCTGCTTGTCTCTGATTACTCTCTGCCCTACCCCTTGGTACTGTGAATGATTGGACTGTCTGCCTGGTATTGATCTCTACCTTCAACTGACCACTCTCTGCTGTTTAACCCCTGAACTGTTGGATTGTCTTACTGTTGTTGAACCCTGCTTGTCTCTGATTACTCTCTGCCTCACCCCTTGGTACTGTGAAGGATTGGACTGTCTGCCTTGTATTGATCTCTGCCTTAAACTGCTGTTACTGTGGATAGCCTTCTTGTTGCTGAATTCATCTTGCCTTACTTTATAGTTATCCCCTGTTGTGCTTTGAAGGATTGCCCTCTCTACTGTGAGTACTGCTCACCTCATTTACTTATCTGTTCTTTTTTTCTGGGATATTTCCTTATCCTTCCACTTGACGCCGGGATGAGAAGACTAGTGGCCAAGTTTAATCTGATAGGGAAATATCCCATGAGCATTACAGGAATGTTTCAGATTTGGCTTTTTTTCTCCACTTTTTTGTGTCATACCAATACTAACAAAAGAAATAAACATGAGAATGCCTAAACATTTGTAATTGCAACAATTTTCTGTGCAAAATGGTGCATTATCTGACAGAAATGCAGGGGTTCCAATATTTTTGGTCATGACTGTGTATATATATATATATATATATATCACAGAAAAACAGGAGACAGCACTCACTGGACTTGATAAATGCAGAACTTGCTTTTAATAAATGACGTTATGACGTTATGACAGATTATTTATATCGACCAGTGACCCTCCCCCCTGTGCAAAAATCCTCAGATCAATGAAGTTGATCAATGAAGTCGACCTGTTGGAAACTCGATACAGCTTTGAGTTTAGTAGGTCCGTCTATGTCATTAAGTACATCAATCCATTCTTGTAATGACTCCTCATTTTCATGCCATATCACTATGACGTCATCAATGTAGTATTTGTAGAACAACATCTGTTTGTGCTCATAGACACTCTCTTCAATGTGCTCCATAATGAGGTTGGCAAATGCAGGTGCGATAACAATTAACAATGTCAATGTCCATTTCATGAGGAATAATAGTGTAAATTGTTGGAGGAGTGACCAACGGGCAGAGAAAATCGGACGACCTGGTGGGGACCTGAGTTGCTTGTGGATCTTAGGCAGGGTGTATATGACAGGTCTAATAGGGTGTTGTGTGATCAACCAGTCTTTCAGTGTGGTATCAATCTAATTGAGTTGTGCAGCCTGTTCAATCACACTGTCAATGCGTGATTTGCACATTATGGTTGGATCACATGCTAGAGCCCTATAGGTTGCTGTGTCAGCAAGTTGTGTGTCAATAATCTGTATAGTCCTGGATTATAATTGCCCCTCATTTATCCGCTGTGTCCTCCGTTAAAGACCGTACGGCTGCCCAATCAGTAGAAGTCATGTTATTCCTATAACTAGGGGTGTTGCTCTCATTAACCTTCTGTTGGATAATGTTTACAGTTCTCCAAATTTGCTTGCTTATTTCCCTGCTGTTCAGGAGTTGACTAGCCTGAGACATTTTCCTGGTTTGGTTTATATCCCGTATGGAGGAGCCGTAAATTGTGTTAATTATTGATCATCTTTCTATATGTGAAGAACATTGGAATATGAAATATTTACAGTACATATACAGTAAAACACTTTATTAAACATGGATATTGCATAAATATGATTTTTCATGATTTCAGATACTTAACTGCAAAGGGCTCCAATGCCCTATTTAAATCTCTGATGAAGCGCATCTGAGCATGCACGAAATGCATCAGTCACGTCTTCCACCCCTGCCCTCTCACTGTTTATGTGCTACACCTCCAAGCTTGAATAAATCACTCATTGTTTTTGATTCTTGGACTCCTCGCTTATGTTTGTTTTTGTATTTATAACTATATATGTATACATATGTATTTATGTATTTAGATGTGTATATATATATATATATATATATATATGTCTGTAAATACATATACACACATATAAATACATAAATATATATTTACACACAAAAAAAAATATATGTATATATAAATATATATATATATATATATATATATATATGAACATCATTAGACATGTATATGTATGTATCACAATGTTAAAGTCCTTTGACTGCCTTTTTTTTTTATCACGTGTGACCTCATATCTTAGAACCCTTATAACTTTGTAATGTATTTTTGATGTGTTTTGTGACACTTATTTTGTTTCACAAAACAGTTAAACAGAGCTATGAGGATGTAGTAATCATTCAAGTGTAAATTGTGATTGCACTAATGCGTTCGCATTTACTTTCAACTTGTAATACGAGCACTAAAGCCGACGTGCGCAAACACCCCCCAAAAAACAACTTTTTGCCCGATCGTAACTGTTAGCGTGCCACTTGTAATCTGGCCCTTAGTGTTTTATGTTTCTTTAAAGCGTTTGCAAAAGTGTGAGGAGCTACTACAAAATTATATTGAGCAACTTTCTATCAGTAGTGAATAGCGTATAGATAGATAGATAGATAGATAGATAGACAGATATACAGATACATAAATGAATGCATACATACATACACATATAAATACACACCCTTCTAGATTGTAAGTTCCCACGGGAATAGGGCCCTCAATCCGTCCTGTATGTGTTTGTAAATTTTGTCCTGTCTTTTACAAGTCTTGTATTGTTTTATTTAAATTAATTGTATCCATGGACAGCGCTGCGGAATATGTTGGCGCTTCATAAATAAAGTATAATAATAATATTATTGTTGCATGGTAGTAGGTTTTTGTTTTTCTTTTTCACTCTCTCGAGAATTCAGGAAATGTGGCTATAGCCTTTACATGATTCATGAAAGTCATGGTGGCAATTTGCATTTATTTTACTTAAGTTTGTATTTGTTTTCATCCATTTTTATATTTACATAAATTTCTACATGAAGTGCTTAGGGGCTATTCCTGCGAAGTACGTATGTGAAATAAATCTCAAGCGGGGAGCGACTTAAACTCTCTAACATTTATGTAAAGGTCTGATTAAAAACTGAAGGAATAAACTTAAGTAAAACTGTAAATATATAATTCCTTCATAATGGTGAGAATAAAATAGCATTTACAGTTTAGGTATTTAAAAAAAAATATTTTATTAAGGTTAAAAAATCACTATTTTTATTCTATTTATTTTAATTACTCCAACAGATTGTGCAGCACTATACAGAAGGTACATTAAATAAAAATAGGAAATGGAAGACTGGGTAATTACATAGCCCCGTTCTCCATAAATCCATAGTAAAACTATTGTTATTGAACTCAATAGATTGAAAGAGCTACTAGTACACGAATCAAAACACTGTAATTCATTAGATTATCTAATTATGTCACTACTGTATGGCCCTATATGTTTAATCAGATGAACACATAGCTAAAGACCAGAATACAATTTCCCATAAGTGCAAAAAGGCTAAATAATATATTCCTTATCTTACTAAACATGTGATATATACTGTATATGTGTGTGAAGTATCATAAATTTGTTAGAAAATATCTATTGTGAATCCTCGCTACAAACATTCATATAAAACATCAGCAAAAATATATATACAAAAATATAAAGGTCCCAATAGTTAAAATAGGAAAAAAAGGAAAAAGATGCGCAACTCCTCTAACCGTAGTAAGTTAAATCACACAAGTAATTTATTAAAAGTCACAATTAAAAACTCACAGATTTCAACCTCAAACAAGTAGGAGGTATGATATAGGCAATGGAAAACCGTATAGGTCTCTCAAACGATAACCCCCAAAAAGACAGCAGTGGCAAAGTTCAGGTGTATTTCATGTACTCACAGCCATACACATGATGTTTGCAAAGTTCTTCCTGTATTTACAGAAGGGGATCTAGTCCTAAGAATAGTCCACTGTTGCCAAATGCTCAAATACAGTTAAACGTTAAAACGAACGCCACACACAACCCAGCTGAACACACAAAGATTTGCCGGCTAAGTGACACAGCTGATGGCGGTAGCGTAAAGGAGGTGGGCGTGGCCTTACGTGTTTCATAGGGAATCTCCCTACTTCGTCAGAGGCTGTCCACTTCATAGCGATACCGTCTTTTATAGGGACACTTGGACCTCCCTTGGAAATAAAGATTCCATTTTTGTAAAAAAGGAAAAAAGATCACAGGACCAGGCAGCTGGGGTTAAGGTTCATAAACCAATCTATGAGACCTTTTGATCAGTATTGCTGCCCTAATGAAACATAGTTAATCCTCAACATAGATTGATCAAACAATAACATTCATTTTAACACCTTAATTACTTTTCAGAGCACAATAGTCACTTAAATGTTTAAAAACAGGGGTATATACAAACATATCTGCATATCCCTCTTATATATATACTGATATGATTTATTAACCTATTCAGTACTAAATATATACATAAAAAATATCACATGGAATAGATGAAACCATAAAATCATTAAAATACCAAATACAAAATTTGTGTGTGCACCAACCTCCACGCATATGTATATACGTAACTGTACGTTTGTATCTATACACATATATGTGTGATGTGTGCAAAAAGGGGGGGGGGAGAGTAGGTGGAAGTACCAATCACAACACTAATATTATCATCTTTAATCCTCAATGTTAAATGAAACAATTAACCCTATCCAAACCAATTTAGCAAACTAATGTGAAGGCATATGTGGGCTAGTTAGTAAAGAGCAAGGGAAAATTTATTTGAATAAGTGAAGTGATCATCATAAGTTCTTTCATGTAATTGGCAAGTCCATGAGCTAGTGATGTATGGGATATACAATCCTACCAGGAGGGGCAAAGTTTCCCAAACCTCAAAATGGCTATAAATACACCCCTCACCACACCCACAATTCAGTTTTACAAACTTTGCCTCCTATGGAGGCGGTGTAGTAAGTTTATGCTAAGATTTCTACATTGATATGCGCTTCTCAGCATTTTGAAGCCCGATTCCTCTCAGAGTACAGTGAATGTCAGAGGGATGTGAAGGGAGTATCACCTTTTGAATGCAATGGTTTTCCTCACGGGAGATCTATTTCATAGGTTCTCTGTTATCAGTCGTAGAGATGAATCTCCTACCTCCCTTTTCAGTTCGACGATATACTCTCATATTCCATTACTTCTACTGATAACCGTTTCAGTACTGGTTTGGCTATCTGCTATATGTGGATGGGTGTCTTTTAGTAAGTATATTTTCATTTCTTAAGACACTCTCAGCTATGGTTTGGCACTTTATGTATTTATATAAAGTTCTAAATATATGTATTGTACTTATATTTGCCATGATTCAGGTTTTCAGTATATTTCCTTTTGCAGAATGTCAGTTTCATATCTGGGAATTTTTTAGGAAAATGTATTTCTTACCTGGGGTATAGTCTTTTTTCAATTGACTGTCATTTTCAAATTCACGGGCAGAATTAGGCTCGCAAGGGCGCAAAATGATAAAATTTGCTGCGTCATTTTTGGCGCAAGTTTTTTTGGCGCAAAATTACGTTTGATGACACAAATCCGTCACTTCCGGCATCTTAGTTGATGCCAAGTCCTTTCACAAACTTGCGTTTTCAATTACGCGAGTATGTCATTTCCGGATGTTAGCGCCAAAAAATCTTTTTTTTCTGTTTGTGTTGTGCGTCATACTTGGCGCCAAATATTTTCATTATTTAAAACCCCATTCCTTTATGCCTCTTGCATAGCCTCAGAGGGCTATGCTGTTTGCATTTTTTTCCCATTCCTGAAACTGCCATATAAAGAAATTGATAATTTTGCTTTATATGTTCTTTTTTTCTCTTACATTTGCAAGATCTCTCAATCTGATCCTGTCTCAGAAATCACTGTTGGAACCCTGCTGCGTCATAACAGTTCTACCAAAGCTAAGTGCATTTGTTGTAAACTTGTGGAGATTATATCTCCAGCTGTGGTTTGTAATAGTTGTCATGATAAACTTTTACATGCAGATAATATGTCCATCAGTAATAGTACATTACCTGTTGCTGTTCCTTCAACTTCTAATGTACAATATATACCTGTTAATATAGAATAATTTATTGCTGATTCTATTCAGAAGGCTTTGCCTGCCATCCCGCCATCTAATAAATGTAAAAGGTCTTTTAAAACTTCTCATAAAGTTGATGAAATTTCAAATGACCAACAACATACTGAATTATCCTTCTCTGATGAGGATCTATCTGGTTCAGAAGATCCTGCCTCAGATATTGACACTGACAAATCTACTTATTTATTTAAAATAGAGTATATTCATTCTTTGTTAAAAGAAGTGTTGATTACATTGGATATGGAGGAAACTAGTCCTCTTCATATTAAAACTAGCAAACGTTTAAATTCTGTTTATAAACCTCCTGTAGTTATTCCAGAGGTTTTTCCAGTTCCTGATGCTATTTCTGATATGATTTCTAAGGAATGGAATAGGCTTGGTACTTCTTTTATTCCTTCTTCAAGGTTGAAAAAATTGTATCCTTTGCCAGCAGCTAATTTAAAGTTTTGGGAAAAGATCCCCAAAGTTGATGGGGCTATCTCTACTCTTGCTAAACGTACTACTATTCCTATGGAAGATAGTACTTCTTTTAAAGATCCTTTAGATAGGAAACTTGAATCTTATCTAAGGAAAGCCTATTTATATTCAGGTCATCTTCTCAGGCCTGCAATTTCATTGGCTGATGTTGCAGCTGCATCAACTTTTTGGTTGGAAAATTTAGCGCAACAAGAATTGGATTCTGATTTGTCTAGCATTGTTCGCTTGCTTCAACATGCTAATCATTTTTTTTGTGATGCCATTTTTGATATCATCAAAATTGATGTTAAATCTATGGGGCCTATCTATCAAGCGGGCTCGCCAGAAACAGCAGTTATGAAGCAGCGGTCACAAAGAGCGCTGCTCCATAACCCTGTCTGCCTGCTCTGATGTGGCGGACAGGAATCACCGGAATTCAACCCGATCGAGTACGATCGGGTTGATTGACACCCCCCTGCTGGCGGCCCATTGGCCGCAAGTCTGCAGGGGGCGGCGTTGCACCAGCAGCTCTTGAGAGCTGCTGGTGCAATGCTGAATATGGAGAGCGTATTGCTCTCCGCATTCAGCGATGTCTGTCAGACCTGATCCACACTGTCGGATCAGATCCGACAGACATTTAATAAATAGGCCCCCATGTCTTTAGCTATTTTAGCTAGAAGAGCTTTGTGGCTTAAATCTTGAAATGCTGACATGACTTCAAAGTCTATATTGCTATCTCTTTCTTTCCAAGGTAATAAGTTATTTGGTTCTCAGTTGGATTCGATAATTTCAACTGTCACTGGGGGGAAGGGAGTTTTTTTGCCTCAGGATAAAGACCTAATGGTAAATCTAAAGCTTCTAATCGTTTTCGTTCCTTTCAACAGAATAAGGAACAAAAACCTAATCCTTCCCCCAAGGAATCTGTTTCCAATTGGAAGTCTTCCTCAAATTGGAATAAATCCAAGCCATTTAAGAGACCAAAGCCAGCCCCCAAGTCCGCATGAAGGTGCGGCCCTCATTCCAGCTCAGCTGGTAGGGGGCAGATTAAGATTTTTCAAGGATGTTTGGAAAAATTCTGTCCAAAATCAATGGATTCTGAGTATTGGCTCTCAGGGGTACCGAATAGGATTCAGTGTAAGACCTTATGTGAGAAGATATTTTCTCTCACGCATCCCAGCAAATCCAGTAAAGGCTCAGGCTTTCCTGAAGTGTGTTTCAGACCTGGAGTTTTCAGGGGTAATCATGCCAGTCCGTTTCATGAACAGGGTCTGGGGTTTTATTCAAATCTATTCATTGTCCCAAAGAAAGAAAATTCATTCAGACCAGTTCTGGATCTGAAAATTTTGAATCATTATGTAAGAGTACCAACTTTCAAAATGGTGACTATAAGGACTATTCTGCCTTTTGTCCAGCAAGGACATTATATGTCCACAATAGACTTGCAGGATGCATATCTTCATATTCCGATTCATTAAGATCATTATCAGTTTCTGAGATTCTCTTTTTTAGACAAGCAATACCCATTTGTTGCTCTTCCTTTTGGCCTAGAGACAGCTCCAAGAATCTTTTCAAAGGTTCACGGTGCCCTACTCTCTGTAATAAGAGAGCGGGGTATTGTGGTGTTTCTTCGAAAACATGGTTGGAGGATCAATTTACCAAAAAGTTATTTGAATCCTCAGACAAGGGTCACCTTTTTAGGTTTCCAGATAGATTCAGTGTCCATGACTCTGTCTCCAACAGACAAGAGACGTTTAAAATTGGTTGCAGCCTGTCGGAACCTTCAGTCTCAGTCATTCCCTTCATTAGCTATGTGCATGGAAGTTTTAGGTCTCATGACTGCAGCATCGGACGTGATCCCCTTTGCTCGTTTTCATATGAGACCTCTCCAGCTTTTTATGCTGAACCAATGGTGCAGGGATTATACAAGGATATCACAATTAATATCCTTAAATCCCAATGTTCAACTATCTCTGACTTGGTGGTTAGATCACCATCGTATAGTTCAAGGGGCCTCTTTTGTTCGTCCAACCTGGACTGTGATCACAACAGATGCGAGTCTTTCAGGTTGGGGAGTTGTTTGGGGATCTCTGACAGCACAAGGGGTTTGGAAATCTCAAGAGGCGAGATTACCAATCAATATTTTGGAACTCCATGTGATTTTCAGGGCTCTTAAGATTTGGCCTCTGTTGAAGAGAGAACTGTTCATTTGTTTTCAGACAGACAATATCACAACTGTGGCATATGTTAATCATCAGGGTGGGACTCACAGTCCCCAAGCTATGAAAGAAGTATCTTTGATACTTGCTTGGGCGGAATCCAGCTCCTGTCTAATTTCTGCAGTTCATATCCCAGGTATAGACAATTGGGAGGCGGATTATCTCAGCTGTCAGGCTTTACATACGGGGGAGTGGTCCCTCCATCCAGATGTGTTTTCTCAGTTTGTTCAGATATGGGGTCTTACAGAAATAGATCTAATGGCTTCTCATCTAAACATGAAACTTCCCAGGTACCTGTCCAGGTCCAGGGATACTCAGGCGGAAGCAGTGGATGCATTGACACATCCTTGGTGTTATTAACCTGCTTATATTTTGCCGCCTCTAGTTCTTCTTTCAAGAGTGATCTCCAAAATCATCATGGAGCAATCGTTTGTATTGCTGGTGGCTCCAGCATGGCCTCACAGGTTTTGGTATGCGGATCTTGTTCGGATGTCCAGTTGCCAACCTTGGCCACTTCCATTAAGGCCGATCCTACTGTCTAAAGGTCCGTTTTTCAATCAGGATCTCAAATCATTAAATTTGAAGGTATGGAAATTGAACACCTAATGCTTAGTCATAGCAGTTTCTCTTACTCAGTGATTAATACTATGTTACAGGCTCGTAAATCTGTTTTTAGAAAGATTTATTATCGAGTTTGGAAGATTTATATTTCATGGTGTTCTTCTCATAAATTCTCTTGGCATTCTTTCAAAATTCCTTGAATTTTACAGTTTCTTCAGGATGGTTTGGATAAGGGTTTGTCTGCAAGTTCCTTGAAGGGACAAATCTCTGCTCTTTCTGTTTTATTTCACAGAAAAATTGCTAAACTTCCTGATATTCACTGTTTTGTACAGGCTTTGGTTCGTATCAAGCCTATCATTAAATCAGTCTCTCCTCCTTGGAGTCTTAATTGGGTTTTGAAGGGTTTAAAGGCTGCTCCTTTTGAGCCTATGCATTATTTGGACATTAAACTACTTTCTGGGAAATTGTTGTTCCTTTTGGCCATCTCTGAATTATCTACTCTTTCTTGTGAATCTCCTTTTCTGATTTTTCATAAGGATAAGGCGGTTTTGCGGACTTCATTTAAATTCTTACCTAAGGTTGTGAATTCTAACAACATTAATAGAGAAATGGTTGTCCCTTCCTTGTGTCCTAATCCTAAGAATTTACGGTGCCAAAAGTCCCTAATCTAAAAATAAAACCAACCCAATAAACCCTTAAAAAACCTAACACTAAATCCACTTACAGTTTTTGAAGACCGGACATCCATCCTCATCCAGCCGGGAGAAGTCTTCATCCAAGCGGCAAGCAGTCCTCAACAAAGCCGGGAGAAGTCTTTATCCAAGCGGCAAGAAGTCGTCCTCCAGATGGGCAGAAGTTTTTATCCAGACAGCATCTTCTATCTTCATCCTTCCGACGCGGAGCGGCTCCATCTTCAAGACATCCGACGCAAAGCATCCTCTTCTTTCGATGGCTATTGAAGAATGAAGTTTCCTTTAAATGACGTCATCCAAGATGGCGTCCCTTGAATTCTGATTGGCTGATAGAATTCTATCAGCCAATCGGAATTAAAGGGTAATAATAAATCCTATTGGCTGATGCAATCAGTCAATAGGATTGAGCTTTAATCCTATTGGCTGATCCAATCAGCCAATAGGATTGAGCTCGCATTCTATTGGCTATTCCAATCACATCTTTACACTACCACCATCAGCTGTTTCACTTAGCCGGCAAATCTTTGTGTGTTCAGCTGGGTTGTGTGTGGCGTTCATTTTAACGTTTTAACTGCATTTGGGCATTTGGCAACCATGGACTATTCTTAGGACTCGATCCCCTTCTGTAAATACAGGAAGAACTTTGCAAATATTGTGTGTATGGCTGTATGTACATGAAATACACCTGAACTTTTCCACTGCTGTCTTTATTGTTTGAGAGACCTATACGGTTTTCCAGTGCCTATATCATACCTCATACTTGTTTGCGGTTGAAATCTGTGAGTTTTTAATTGTGACTTTTAATAAATTACTTGTGTGATGTAACTTACTACGCTTAGAGGAGTTGCACTTCTTTTTCCTTTTTTTACTATTATACTTACTACCAGGTCTCCAGTACCGTGACTATGAGGCAGCAACTCTAATCCTTTGGTTCTGCTGTTAACCACTGAAAGCAGCATATCCTTTTTTGTCGCTATTCGATGTACTGTTTATGGGGCGCTTTTTAATTGTGTTTTTTATGTTTCCCAATATTGAAAATATTGTAAAATGTACCCACATTCAATACGGGTCAAGGTAGAATTGTTGTATCCAAAAACAGAATAAGTCCAACACCAGAAAATACTATTCTTAAAAAATCTACTGTCTTGATTTACCTGGCGACAATTTAAGTGGCTTCTTCCATCTTAAGGTTAGCTTAAGAAATATATGATTGG
The DNA here is from genome assembly GCF_027579735.1 of Bombina bombina. NCBI lineage: Eukaryota > Metazoa > Chordata > Amphibia > Anura > Bombinatoridae > Bombina > Bombina bombina. Next base: position 53,189 of record NW_026511130.1, on the reverse strand, counting down.
ATCAGATAATAGGATTGAAGCCCAATCCTATTGGCTGATTGCATTAGCCAATAGGATTTTTTACCCTTTAATTCTGATTGGAATTCTATCAGCCAATCAGAATTCAAGGGACGCCATCTTGGATTACATCATTTAAAGGAAGCTGCATTCTTCAATAGCCATTGAAAGAAGAGGATGCTCCGCGCTGGATGTCTTGAAGATCGAGACGCTCCGCATCGGAAGGATGAAGATAGAAGATGCCATCTGGATGAAGACTTCTGCCCGCCTGGAGGACGACTTCTTGCCGATTGGATGAAGACTTTTCTTGACTTCGTTGAGGACTTCTTGCCGCTTGGATGAAGACTTCTCCCGGCTGGATGAGGATGGATGTCCGGTCTTCAAAAACTGTAAGTGGATCTTCAGGGGTTAGTCTTAGGTATTTTTAAGGGTTTATTGGGTGGGTTTTATTTTTAGATTAGGGACTTTGGGCACCGTAAAAGAGCTTAATGCCCTTTTAAGTGCAATGCCCATCCAAATGCCCTTTTCGGGGCAATGGGGAGCTTAGGTTTTTAGGTAGGTTTTTATTTGGGGGGGTTGGTTGTGTGGGTGGTGGGTTTTACTGTTGGGGGGCTGATTTGTTTTGGGCAATGCCCCGCAAAAGGCCCTTTTAAGGGCCTTTAGCAGTTTAGTGTAGGCTAGGTTTTTTTTATATTGGAGGGGATTTTTTATTTTGATAGGGCTATTAGATTAGGTGTAATAAGTTTAAATATTTGATTATTTCTTTTTTTATTTTGTGTAATTTAGTGTTTATTATTTTTTGTAATTTATTTAAATGTATTTTTTTAATTTCATTTATTTAATTTTAGTGTAATGGTAGGTTTTATTTTACAGGTTAGGTTTTATTTTACAGGTAAGTTTGTATTTATTTTAGCTAGGTAGCTAGTAAATAGTTAATAACTATTTACTAACTAGTCTACCTAGTTAAAATAAATACAAACTTACCTGTAAAATAAAACTAAAACTTAAGATAGCTACACGGTAACTATTAGTTAGTTAGGGGTGTTAGGGTTAGACTTAGGTTTAAGGTTTAATATATTTATTTAGTGTTAGTGATGTGGGAGACCAGAGGTTTAGGGGTTAATAACTTTATTATAGTGGCGGCGGCGACGTTGGGGGTGGGAGATTAGATGTTAATTAGTGTAGGTAGGTGGCGGCGACATTGGGGGCAGCAGATTAGGGGTTAATAAGTGTAGGTGGGTGGCAGCGACATTGGGGATGGCAGTTTAGGGGTTAATAAGTGTAGGTAGGTGTCGACGATGTCGGGGACAGCAGATTAGGGGTTAATAAATGTAATGTAGGTGTCGGCGATGTCAGGGGCGGCAGATTAGGGGTGTTTAGACTCAGGGTTTATGTTAGGTTTAAACATACATTTTCTTTACCCATAGGAAACAATGGGGCTGCGTTACGGAGCTTTACGCTCCATCATTGCAGGTGTTAGGCTTTTTTTTAGCCGGCTCTCCTCAATGATGTCTATGGGGAAATCATGCACGGGCACGTAAAAGCAGCTCAAAGCAGCGCTGGTATTTGTGTGCTGTATGGAGCTCAATGCTGCCATATTGCCTGCAAATGCCGGTTTTTGGAAAACCTGTAATAGCAGCGCTATTAAAGGTGAGCAGTGGAAATAACTTGCAAGTTACTACCAGGCCACTCATAATGCAAAACTCGTAATCTGGCCGTATGTTTTTTATTAGAGTAAAGTAGTCTTGCTGGATAGAACCGTCTTAAAACCGTGCAGAAAAGAACAAGGGCTGGCCATTCAGGGATGTTCTAGAGGAGGTGTTTGTCCACCTAAAACTCATTTAAAATTGCATAATTTATAAAGGGCTCTATTTAATAAGCATCAGGTGGAAAACTCCAAATCTGGCTGGCCTGTCATTTACCCTAGTCAGACAAGTCTGGGGGGATTGCAAATCACTTGCTTAAAGCTGGCGTTTAGGTTAGAAAGCAGCAGTCTGATGACTGGTGCTTCTTAAAGGGACAATCTAGTCAAAATTAAACTTTCATGATTCAGATAGGGCATGTCATTTTAAACAACTTTACAACTGACTTTTATCATTACATTTGCTTTGTTCCCTTGGTGGTATTTTTTAAAAACTTAACCTAGCTAGGCTCAAACTGATTTCTAAACCGTTAAAACCTGCCTCTTAGCTCAGAGCATTTTGAAAGTTTTTCACAGTTAGACAGTACTAGTTCATGTGTGTCATATATATATATATATATATATATAAAAATATATAACATTGTGCTCACTCCCGTGAAGTTATTTAGGAGTCTGCACTGATAGGCTAGATAGACTGCATGTCTGTCAAAAGCACTGAGATAAGGGGGCAGTTTGTAGAGGCTTAGATACAAGGTAATCTCAGATGTAAAACAAATATTAATATAGCTGTGTTGGTTATGCAAAACTGGGGAATGGGTAATAAAGGGATTATCTATCTTTTTAAACAATAAAAATTCTGGTGTAGACTGTCCCTTTAACAATTGGCTGTTGGCTCACTCACTTCCGCAGCTTGTTAAATGGAGTCCAAATACTCTATTGGCATTGGGAATTATCTTGACTGACAAGTCTTGCTTTTTCAATGCTGATTAAATTGTCGTTTTTTTCTTTCTTTCGATTCTCTTTTATGCAAATGTTTTTTTTTATTTATTTTTTATCAAATCTCACTTATTTTCTAGTTGGTGCATTCTGGCAAGTCTTTTTCCAGACAGATTTTTTAGTTTCACTAACAAGTTTTATTAAACTATACAATTGTCTAAAGTACCCAAATAAGCACACACAAAAAATCCTCTGCTGTCTTACTTCCATGTTTAAGACTCTTTAAATTAACGCTTACTCTTCCAATAATCAACAGTGCCCTTTTAAAAAAATTGCTACACAGAAAACACTTATTTATAATAAAATAAGAAATGTGCAGATATGAACATTAAGTAAAAAAAAATATATTTTTTCAGTGGGAAATTATTATAGAATGTCACATTTATATAGACCTTGTTGTAACTTCACTAAGAATTGCTTTACCAGTTGTTTTAACAATTGATTCTGCCAACAGATCCCAAGCTGTTTTGCACAAATTGAGTTTATTGTAGCAAAAAACAAAACAAAAAAAAAAACAGCAAAGAATATATTGCTCTCATTTCTAATGAAAGTGGAATATTATTATATGGAAATTTGTTCTCTTTTTAGTTGCTACCCAGATGTTGTGATTCATCATTGTTTCAATATAGGGCGAAACTTAAAGAAACACAAGGCAGCTAGATGTGCAAAATCATCCAAGATTTATAGCTCTCTTTATCACTACACAAGTGTCATGAACGTAGATTGAATATTAAAACCATATATTCTCTAGCTCATGTTTATTTCTTATCTGTTGACCAGGACAAATGCTCAGTAATATTGTTTAGATGTCTCTGAAGTCACAGAGAAAAGCACAATAAGTACACTTGTAAATAGCAGATGTCTGAAAAGTAGATTAAATGTGTTCTGTTGTTATAGCATCTACTATAAAGTTGTTGTTTTTTTATTTTGTTTTTGTTTGGTTTTGTTTTTTTTGCAAAAATTTATTCTTTTTTAAATTGTAGACCTGGAGAAACCGTGAACATTTGGGATGTCAAACCTTTTAAATGAGGAGCACCCTGAATTTTGTGATTGTAATATTGGGACCTAGGGGCATATTAACCTAGGGGCATATTTATAATTGTGCGAGCGGACATGATCCCTATAGTGGATCATGTCCGCTGCACTTCTACAAATACCGACAGCATATGCTCTCGGCATTTATCATTGCACCAGCAGTTCTTGTGAACTGCTGGTGCAAAACCGTCCCCTGCAGATTCGTGGCCAATCGTCCACTAGCAGGGGGTGTCAATCAACCCGATCATATTCAATTGGGTTGATTTCTGACGATTTCTGTCTGCCACCTCAGAGTAGGCGGACAGGTTATGGTGCAGAGGTCTTTAGCCTGAAGGCTCGCCGGAAACACCCTAGAGTCCGGTAAATAATATAATTTATTTAATTTGTGCTATAACTATAGATCAGATAGGAATTATTTTTCTTTAAAGGGACACTCAAGTCAAAATTAAATTTTCATGATTCAGATAGAGCACACAACTTTACAATGTACTTCCATTAATAAAATGTGCACAGTCTTGTTATATTTACACTTTTTGACTCACCAGCTCCTATTGAGCATGTGCAATAATTTACAGACTATACGTATATGCATTTGTAATTGGCTGATGGCTGTCACATGATACATGAGGAGTGGAAATAGACATAACTTTGAAATTTGTCAGAAAAATCTACTTCTCATTTGAAGTTCAGACTGAGGGCTCCATTTATTAAGCAGCTGCTTCGGAGCCCCATCGTTTAAGGCTCGCCTGAAACGGAAGTTAAGAATCAGCGGTTATAAGACCGCTGCTCCTTAACTTGTCCGCCACCTTTTAATAAATCTACCCAAAGTGCTATTGCATTGTCTTTTTATTGTGCATTTGTTGATTATGCAAATCGTCTGTATTTACTGGATCTTTAAGGCCAGAGCTACTATAAAATCCTGCACACTTGAAGAGATCCCCGTGTAGGGTCTAGCTGGTGATCGTAGGGCTGATGGTGAGAGAAAGCCATGGACGTTTTTATTATAAAGAGGAAACATAATGTGCACAGCCACTGGACTAATAAAAAAGCAATTTATTTATTACAATTAGTGAAGTATTAGCAACTGTCACCCCTTCTATAGACATCTCAGGAAGGGGAGACAGCACCCAAAATATCACTAATAACAATAAACTAAAATATTTATTCATATTCATTGTGTAGTCTAAAACACACATTTTATTATGTCTGTACGTGTTAAAAAAAACTGTAAATATTCTACCAGTAATGTGTAAAGTGTTTTGTCTGGACCAGAAATAATAGAAGAGGGATTGTAAGAAAAAAAAATACATGTTTAACCCTCTAGATGATCCACTTAATGTGACTATAACCTTTACATATTTCATGCAAATCACAGTGGAAATTTGTATTCATTTCACTAGAGTTTGTATTTGTTTTCACCTATTTTGATATTTACATAAATTTCAATTTACATTTGATGTTATGTATTCAATGCTTCACATATCTGCCTTGTTATTCACAGATTAGTGAAACAGACTTCAGCCGACTTCATTCTGTTCACATTCTAGAGTTTTTAGAGTCATTAATAGTTGTCTCTCTCAGTGGGATCTAGGATTTTTTTAAATCACATATAACAGCAGGCAATTCAGTTTTATAAATTGCTGAAGATGTCTTATTCATAATTCAAGTTATCTTAGTCCAATATGCTGCATAATTGTTTAAAGGGACATAATACCTGTATGCTAAATAACGTGAAAGTCATGCAGCATACAGTATATGTAAAAAGTAAATATCACGGGAACATGTCTATGTACTAAATGAAGAAATTTTACTTCAAAATATCTTTCTTCATCTGGTGGTGTCTAAACAGCGATCCAGAGTGGTCACAATTCTCTGAGCTCCAGCTAAATCACTTATAAACTGCCAGTTAAAGGAGTCCTTTTACAGCAAAACCCATTGGAATAACCCATTTTGAAAGCACGCTCTCTTGTGATATCCCATGGATTATTTTTTATACCAGAGCTTGGACTCAGACATCAAGGGCCTAGTGTGGTGGCACACAATAGGCAACGCACCCCCCTTCGGTAACCCGAGGATTTTTGCCTTTGCTGGCCGTACTGAAATATAAGTACTACTCTTTCCAACAACACCGACAACTAAAGAGGGTGGCCTGAGTTCTACAGAGAAAAGTGAAATTGAACAGTTATGCGGCTTATTACAACTAACATGGCCTCAGGGGAGGAAACAGGCCCAAAAGACACATGATGCGCACTGGCACAAACTTGAAGCACTCTTCCAGAACCTCATCGATTAAACCCCGCTAGATACCTTACTGGCTTATCGATTGGAAGTGTTTACAACCCATTTAGCTCCCACTGAAACCGCAGGATAAAACTTGTTAACTTTGAGTCCCCAAAAAAGGAAGTCTATGTACCTGAGGATCACCTCAACCACTATCCACAGATTTCAATACAATATGGCGCCCCAAACATCGCTGGATAAAATTCCAAAAGCAACAGGAAAAAAAAACAGCTTCCACAACACAGCGCTGCTAAATATAGAGTCAGACAGAATGCAAGCCAGACCTTTGCACAGAAGAAGACCCGTAACGAAAAGCGGAGGGAGGGAATCCAACCGCAGGGCAAAAGAGACAGGAGCATAAGTCGCTGCGGTCCTGGCGGACCAAGCTGGTACTCGAATAAAGGGCAAGCAGGGGGGGCAAGACTCAAAGGAGGAGGAAGCAATCGAGGGAAGCGAGGGTGAGCTAGATATGGATACAGGGGTAGATGCAGGGGAGGACAGAAGGGAATCAGAAATGCAAAAACATATAAACGTTTATAATAGAAAAGAAGGGGACACAAGAGTGCAAAAAAGGCTAAGGATTGTAGAAAATGTAATCAAGACCCTCAGAATACTTAGGGACACAGAAGGCAACACATACATTTTGGAAGATAAAGAAAAAGGGTTAGACAAAGGGGAATATACAAATATGGAGGAAAGCAGAGTAAGGAAGGAACAGTATGCGATAAGCAAGGGAAAAGAGTTAAAAAAATGCAAACTATTATCATAATAATGAAAAAAAGAATGTTGTTACAGAAAAATATGGCAACAAATGGGAAAAAGAACCACGCCGGAGTGGAGGCTCGCAGAGGGGGTCGTAGAAGGAGGCAACAGCAAGGGAGCACAAGTCGCAAGTGGAAGCGGTGGCACGCAGCATGGAGAAAGGGAGGAGAGCAGGATGCAACCGAAACAAGGTAGGAGAATTATGTATTGTAGAAGCAATGGGTCGGATAGTTCATCCGCATGGCATTCAGAGGATGACAAAATTCAGGGTGAGGGTAACAGGAGAATATTAAAGTTTGAAAAGAAAATATACGCCAAACAGGAAAAGAAAGGAGAAAGGGACACAGCATGGGGAGGTGATCATAGCAAAAGTGAGTTCAATGCAGATGATGAGGTATCAGGGACAAAATTGATGCCCTTAACTACACATTTAAAAGCTAAAATAATAGTAAGGGCGCAGAAAGGAACATACGTTGAAAAATTTGACATCACAAGGGAGGCAATAGCTTTAAAATCAAGGAGTGATGAGGGAAAAAACAAAAACATTAAGCAGTCATTTCCTGAATGGGTAAAGAGGATTCTCATATATGCAGAGTGTTATGGAAAATCCAGAAAAAGTTAAGGGCATGTTAAGATACATACATTTTATAGCCAAATGCTACACCACATACGGGCTTTTATATGGAAAGATTATGACGGGGAGTTTAGAAGGGGTAACATACAGTTGCAAGATAAAGGAAGAAAAGATTTCGGTATAAAAATATTGGATATGTGGACAAGATTAGTCAAGCCAATAGATACGCAAGTGCAGAATAGGAGTGCGCCAATAGCACAAGGAAGGGCACCAAGAAACGAGGGAAAGGAATGTTGGGCTTACAATGAAAAGCGTTACGACAGGGTGAACATGTGTAAATTTAAGCATTTGTGTAGATACTGTGGGGGCATGCATGCGGGGGGGGATTGTAGAAGAAATAACAATGGAAATACAAACAAAAATGTTTTTTCGTGTCCAAGGGGGAAATAGTTTCGGGGGATCAATGGGGAATGGCCAGAACGCCATTGAGGGTAAATAGACTGTTGAAGGAATTAGAGGCGTATTCGATGGAAGAGGACAGGATAATGCTAGAAAAAGGTTTAAAAGAGGGTTTTGTGGAACCGGTAACAACAGAGGTGGTAGGGGCAGAAAAATGTAGGAATCTGAAGTCGGCAATAGAATTCCCAGAAATATTACAAGAAAATTTGAAAAAGGAGGTTGAATTGGTGCGAATGGCAGGGCCATTTAAAGAAATGCCTATTAAGGGATTAGTGGTATCTCCATTAGGAGTGGTCCCCAAGAAAGAAAAAGGAAAATTCAGGATGATACAGCACCTGTCTTATCCCATTGGAAAGTCTGTGAACGATGCCATAGATAAATTGGATTCATCAGTGACATATCAATCTTTTGACACAGCAGTAAAGCTGGTCAAGGAGGCAGGAAAGGGACGCGTTAATGGCAAAGATAGACATAGAAGCAGCATTTAGTAGACATGTGCGATTCGTTTTGGATCAATTCGGAAATTCGGAAAATTCTGGAAATTCGGAGATTCGGATCGATTCGAATTTTCGAATTAAAATACTGGCAAATCTACCAAATAAATCCGAATTGAATCGAATACATCCGAATCGATTTGAATACATCCGAATCAATTCGGATGTATTCGGTAGATTCGGATGGCCGTGTATTACACTAGTATTGTACAGTATATTAGGGTTTATCACTCTGCTATGGGTTAAACCTAATATACAGTACATAATACTAGTGTAATACACAGCACATCCCACCTAACACTTACCGAAATTCCGAATTTCCGAATCGATTCGAACCGAATCGAACCAAACTGAATTTTTTCCGAATCCGAAAGAATCCGAATGAATCCGAAACAAATTCGTTCAAATTTTTCCGAATTCGAATAGATCCGAACCGAAATTCAAATTGATCCGAACCGAACCGAAACTAATTTTTTGAAGCTGCACAAGTCTAGCATTTAGATTACTTTCATTGAATCCAGAAAGTTTTAGGCTCATGGGATGTAAATTTATCGGTCAATTTTATGTTGATAAATGCCTACCAATGGGCTGTGCAGTATCATGCTCTATCTTTGAAAAAGATTTCTGCATTGGTTGTTGGCAGCAAGAACAGAGTCAGACAGTATAATACACTATTTGGATGACTTTATGGTAGTCGGTCCTGCTGGATTTAAATGGTGTGAAAAGTTGAAGGAATCCTTGCTGGATATGTTAGAAGAACTAGGTGTACTAGTGGCAAAAGAAAAATCAGAGGGCCCCGAAACTAGATTAGTAAAAGAGCAATGCGAGCTACCAGAAGAAAAGATAAGGAAGGCAGGCCAGATGATAAGCGATATGTTGGGGAGAAAGAAAGTGATGCTTAGAGGCATGCAGTGATTGTTGGGGGTGCTAAATTTTGTGTGCAGGGTAATTCCGGTGGGCAGGATATTTAAAAGGAGATTTGAGTTGAGCACAGCGGGAGTAAATAAGCCAGAACACATGGTAAGACTGTCAGGAGCAATGAAAGATGATTTGAAAGTATGGTACTCATTTCTAAAAGAATTCAATGGAGTCAGATTGTGGGCAGTGAGGGTAGCAGCAAATGAACTAGAATTATACACGGATGCAGCGGGTAGTGCAGGCTTTGGAGCATATCTGCAAGGTAGATGGTGTGTTTGCGAATGGCCGGTAGCCTGGAAAAAAGAGGGTTGGGTAAAGAACCTAGCATTATTAGAATGATTTCCCATTGTTGTCTCAGTTAAACTGTAGGGCCCGCTGCTGGCAAACAAGAGCATCAAATGCTGGTCTGATAATCAAGGGGTGGTAGACATTTTGAACAACCTATCCGCATCATCAGGGTCAGTAATTAAATATTTGAGATACTTTGTGTTAAAATGCCTACAATATAACATCTATTTTAAGGCAAGACTTATTCCAGGGTATAAGAATGTAGTGGCAGATGCGCTATCAAGATTTAGACGGTGAATGTTGCCCCATCTCTCTCTGGCAGATTGGGAGCAGATAAAAGGCATAAAAAAGTTGATTAAAAGTTCAGTGGCCCAAAAGACATGGAAGACATACAAGAATCATTGGAATCAGTGGTGCCTGTTTAGGGGTAGAAAGCAGAAAACTAGCGCGTTAGGTTTTTGGACTGGCTGTGGTCCTTAAAAGAGAAGGGGATGAAAAAAGGACAATTAGGACAAGTATTGGCCAGAGTATCATATTTTTCAAAATTAATGAGCATGGAAGATTTAACAAAAGCATTTGTAGTGAGGAAAATAAGTAAGGCATGGCAGGCGGGGGAAGAGGAGAAAAGGATAACCGGGAACCAATAACAGAAGAAAGATTAGAAAGGATGTTAGGATGTCTGAAGGAGTTATGTAGGGAAAAAAGCGAAGAGAGTTTGTTCAAAATGGATTATGCAATGTCATTCGGCAGGGCCCTAAGAATAGGGGAATTAGTAGCAAGAAATAAACAGGACATGACAAATAGGCTGGAGTCGGACGACCTTATAGTATACGATGACAGCGTTACGGTATTGATAAGGAAGTCAAAAACGGACAAGGAAGGTAAAGGGGCATGGGTCGCTATGAAGTGAACAGGGGGGATAGCATGCCCAGTAGCTTGCGCGAAGGAATTATTGGGGGTAAGGAGGGAAGCAGGGCGACGGATTTTAAGACATAGAGCTTGGTCTAATTTGACAAAATTTCAGTTTAGAAGAGTAATGGAAATGATGGTAAACAAGCTGGGCTGGAAACAACAGAGGTTTAATCCTCATTTGTTTAGGATAGGGGCAGCAAATAGTGCAGCAGAAAAAGGATATTCGGTGGAGCAAATAAAGAGCTTAGGGAGATGGAAATCCAAAGCATATAAGATGTATATCAGGTTAAAAAAGGAATAGGAGAAGCATAAGAAGTCAGGGAAGAAGTAAGTAAGTCACTCAAAACAATGATCTCAATAATATGACTAAAAAAAAAAAAAAGTTAACAATAGTGCACGGAATGTTTACACATTGTCTTATTTGTTTTGCAGGAGGAGCACTGAGAGAGTGGGTTGTGGGACATTCTTACGTGTACTGGGCAAGAGCTAGGGCAGCAGCATAGTGTGAAGGGGTACATTTGGGTTTTGAGAATAGGGAAGCCAATATCAGATGGTTAGGATAAAGGGGGATGAAGTGGGACAAGTTGGTGGCAACTGTTCAGCAGGCCAGAAGGAGATGGGGGCGTCCTGATGCATTAATTACACATTAGGGGGCAATGATATAGGAGCATGCTCACTAAGAGAGCTCAAAGAAAAAATAAAGGAAGTATTAAGTTGGTTTAAGGTGGCATGGCCGCAAGTAAGGATTATATGGTCAAACGTAATATCAAAACTATATTGGAGAAATACCGATACTCAGAGGGCGGGATATAGGTCATGTCAAAAAATTAACCAATTAGCAGTGAAAGCTATAAGAGAAATAGGGGGAAGGGTATTGGAACACCCTTCGATCGCAGCCATGAAAGAGGAGCTGTTTCGCGCAGACCAGGTACATCTGAACGATGTCGGAGATCAGCGGTTTTTAGAGGATATAAGAGCAATGGTGGTGGAGTTGATTAAGGTAAGGAAAGGTCACTACAGGTAGGGTTGGCTGAAAAAAAGTGCTTTCTTTATTAGCGGTGAAAATGGGGCTGGCACGCGGGCGGTGCCTAGAGGGGGCGAGAGGATCCCACTGCATATTCTGCCTGGGGCCATTATCCGGTGGTCTAGCTGCTGGGCAGGCTATGCAGTGGGTTCTTTCATATCTCCTCATGCCAAGCACAAGGGTTTGTGGTCCCCCCCGATGCGTGACCCTATGTTCTTGTAAATGCATGGCATTGTGGGAAGTTGGAAATTTGATATGGTTGAAAATTGATTCATTGACAAGTTGCTCTTATAAGATATTTTGCTGTGGTGCAAAATATAATTTCAAATTAAAAGTGACCTTTCCATTTTTTATTGGCATATCGAAGTGTTGTGTCTTCATTTCAGGTGACAAATACAAAAACGAAAAAATTGTGAGTAACTAAAGGGGAAGGTTTAAGAATAAGTGTTATAAAAACTATAATGGTTCAAAACATGGGGGTTATGGTGGGAAGGAAAAATTGAGCCTCTAAGCCTTATGAAAAGCAAAGGGAGGGAATCTGACCCCAGGGCAATTAAGGCTGGGGCTCCTTACTGACGAACAATATGTATCGCTGGGGGGAAGGTAGGAGAATTAGATAAGACAGCAGGTGAGAGGGATTGGAGGAGAGCGAGATAAGAAAAGCAAGAGGGCGTGTTAGTAGAGAGGGCTATAAGGAAGGTAGACAGGAAGTAAGTCTCATAATAATTTTGTTTTTTCTATTCCCCCCCCTCCATCCACCCTGCATTAGGAGCGCGATAAGCGAGAAAGACCGTACATCAGAGAGGTCACATAAGAAACGGAGAAAGAGTAATTTGAACATGGATATGGGCAGGATGCTGACCATTATGATTGGATCTGTTTAAGACCGCCCGTGTTTCCCATAAGGACGTTAAAAATCTGCAGCTGGAGGTAGCGGGTGACGCAAATCGGTCTAAGCTAACTAAAGGCGTTAAGGTGCTGAGCAGTTATAGCTATAATGAAGAATTAATGGTGTCGGATGTATTGCATTGAAAATGGGGCTGGCACGCGGGCAGGGTATAGAGGGGGCGAGAGGATCCCACTGCATATTCGGCCTTGGGCCGTGATCCGGTGGTCTAGCTGATGGGCAGGCTATGCAGTGGGTTCTTTCGTATCTCCTCATGCCTCGCCACAGGGGTTTGTGGTCCCCCCTCCTGATGCATGGCCCCATGTTCTTGTAAATGCGTGGCATTGTAGGAAGTTTGAAATTTGATGTGGTTGAAAATTGATTTATTGCTTTAATAAGATGTTTTGCTGTGACGCAAAATATAATTTCAAATTAAAAGTGACCTTTCCATTTTGTATTGGCATATCAAAGTGTTGTGTCTTTATTTCAGGGGACAAATACAAAAACAAAAAAAATTGAGTGTAACAAAAGGGGAAGGTTTAAGAATAAGTGTTATAAAAAGTATAATGGTTCAAAATTTGGGGGTTATGGTGGGAAGGAAAAATGGAGCCTCTAAGTCTTATGCAGACAGCACACACATGGGAGTCGGGGGGACCCCCAAAGAAACAAACATAGAAGCTTCTCACCTGCGGCTACAGATCCAATATATATCTGTGACCCAACTGTTTGCCTACTAGGGACTGCTTATGGAGTGCACACCAATCCTCTCTCAAGGAATCCTCCTAAATGAATAATACAAACTGCTACTATGTGCCTCACTATAACACTGGAGCAGCCTGAAAACAGTTTGCTGAATGACACTGAGGTTTTTAGGCAAGAAATCTTGTACTCATAATTAACTCATGGTGCCGACAAACATCTACTTTGTGCATTTTGGTATCATGTGTTTTAGGAAAGCTAACAGTGACAAGGAAATATCTGTTAGCACTTTAATATGTTAGCAATATATGTTTTAGCCCAGTATTTACACCTCTACAGGTCAGTTTTAAAATGCTTAATGTGTTCTTAGTCATTTTGCTACCCTGGTAACAATGCTGTTCTGCAAAATCCCATTAACTCTCATAGTTACTCTGCATGAAGCATAGGTCTTTCTCTGATATACTTAAGCCACTACATATAATTCCATTATATGTATCTGTGGGCATTCATTGGGGGTTTTGGGGGGCCCCTGATTATTAATTCGCAGACCCAAAGAGCATCTAATATATGACGTCACGGTTCCTGATAACATAGAAAGCTAGCAGCATCTAAGATATACTTGTAGACACTTTACTCTGGTAGTAATATTTTTTTGGCTAATTATGTATACTATAGTAGTTTGGTTGGCACATGTTGTTTTGATGTTCACAGTTACATTCCAACCATAACAACTGCAATGTACTGATGGATTCCACCAGCTCTTATAGTTATAGCGTAAGGAATACATGATTCTCCCGGATATATTCCCACTTTTATTTACTTTATAAACACAGACATACTAAAGAAGCCATTTTATATAACCTTGGGTGTTTTCTGGAGGTTTGTGGGGGCCTCCGGTGAACACTTACTACAACACTAAGGCATTTAGGGGTCTAGTATACACCATCCTTGTGTGTTAGCACAACAGTACATTAGCTTCCCTCTGATGGCCAGCGGCAAAGGCCACAGATGGGATGTAAGCAAGACATACTTTGTCCTTACTGGAGTATATATATCTTAGGGGTATATTTATCATAATGCGAGTGGACATGATACGATGTAGCGTATCATATCCGCTGCACATCGATAACTCCAGACAGCGTACGCTGTCAGCATTTATTATTGCACCAGCAGTTCTTGTAAACTGCTGGTGGAATGCCGCCCCTGCAGTTTTGTGGCCGTATTCGATCGGGTTGATTTCTGTCCGCGGCCTCAGAGCAGACAGACAAGTTATGGAGCTTGATAAATCGGCTCCATAGTGTTCAATACATCTGTTTCTGCATGAGCCTTCAGGCTCACTGGAAACAGCAGTTAAGAAGCAGCGGTCTTAAGACAGCTACTCCTTAACTGGACCGCCGCCACTGGAAACAGCAGTTAAGAAGCAGCGGTCTTAAGACAGCTAATCCTTAACTGGTCCGCCACCTCTGAGCGGCATACAGCAATCAGCCCAATCTGATACAATTGGGTATCAACCCCTGCTAGCCAGAACTGCTTGTGCAATGCTAAATGCCGACAGCGTATGCATTCAGCAATGTCTGTCGGACATGATCCGCTGAGCGGATCATGTCAGACAGACATTTAATAAATTGGCCCCTTAGTGTGGTTGCTTAAGATATTAAGAAGTGGAATTTTCATCGCAATAATTCCCTTATCACCTTATAAGAGATGTAATTTCATCATATAATGTTAAAGATAGAGGGTGAGATTACATATACGGTGCAGGCTTCAGCGCAAGCTCTGAAACCTGCACCGCCCGTAATTTCACCCCGCACATCGGGGTATTACATATAGGGTGCCGGCAATTCATAAAGTACCGTAAGTTTGATAAACTATCGATGTCTAGAAATGTGTGTAAATACAAATTTCTGGAGTCACTAGTGACTTACGGCTCTTTAGAAACTGCCAGCACCTAAGAAAAAAAAAATATATATATCAAATCTCCTGTAAAAGTCTAACATGCCTCCCAAAAATAAACCTGAAAAGTAAAACCCCTATATCCGCCATCAAACCCACATCAGAACTAATAAAAGTATTGACCCCGAAACCGACAACCCCCACAACGAAATATGCCTAATTAAACTATTAACCCCTATATCCACCATCAAACCCACATCGCAAGTAATAATTAAATTATTAACCCCTATATCTGCCATCAAACACACATCGCAAGTAAAAATTTAATTATTAACCCCTAAATCCACCAACCCCAACATCGAAAACTACATAATGTATTAACACCTAATCCGCCATTAACCCACATCGCAAAGTCCCTATTAAAACTATTAACCCCTTAACCGCCATTAACCCACATTGCAAACTACCTATTAAAACTATTAACCCCTAAACCGCAATCCCCATGACACAAATAAATAAGTTAATTACAAAGCCCCCTAACCTAACGCCCCCTAAATTAACCCAAATTATCTAAATTAAAAAATACTAAAGTTACTATTAAAATAAAAAAACTAAAATTACCTTAAAAATAAAAATAAAAACTAAGTTTAAATTAAGCTAAAATTAAAGAAAATAATAAATAAATTATCAAAAATAAATAAATTTAAACCTAATCACTATGAAAATAAAAAAAGACCCCAAAAATAAAAACACCGCCCTAATCTAATGCTAAACTACCAATAGCCCTTAAAAGGGCTTTTTTGCAGGGCATTAAACTGCTGAAATCCTATTGACTGATTTGAACAGCCAATAGGATTTCAGTAGCTTTCATCCTATTGGCTGATTTGAATTATTATTATTATTATTTATTTGTATAGTGCCGCCAAATTCCGTAGCCCTGGATTTGTTAGCATTGCGTTGTGGGCTTTGGTGGTTTAGGGGTTAATAGATTTATTAGTATTGCGTTGTGGGCTTTGGCGGTTTAGGGGTTAATAAATGTATTAGCATTGCGCTGTGGGCTTTTGCAGGTTAGGGGTTAATAGATTTATTAGCATTGTGTTGTGTGGGTTTGGGGGTTAGGGGTTAATACTTTAATAGGTTTATTGCGTTGTGGGTTAATGGCGGATTAGGGGTTAATACGTTGCGCTGCAGAATCAGTTGGTGCTCTACAAATAATCGATAATAATAAAAAAATAGTTTTATTAGGTAGTTAATACTTTAATTATTAGTTGTGATGTGGGTTTGATGGCAGATATAGGGGTTAATACTTGAATTATTAGTTGTTATGTGGGTTTGATGGCAGATATAGGGGTAAGGGGTTAATACTTTAATTATTAGTTGTGATGTGGGTTTGATGGCAGATATAGGGGTTAATATATTTTATTAGTTATTGTGGTGGGGGATTGCGGTTGACAGGTAGAGCTGTATATTGGATACCAAAACCGCGTAAAACCCCTCTTTTGCGGGCGACGCCGCATTTGTAATGGAGCCCAGAGTTTATTCTTCCCAATTTATGTTATCAGGTGGCTAAGCTTAGGCCTATTTCTCTTAAAAAACAATCGCATTTTTCTTTATACGACAACTACAAGTACCCAAAAGTGGTCTACAATTATAGCCATGGGGATTAAAATGAGGATAAATAGCAAAGATTTTCAAGCATGATTACTTTTCTGTATCTATATTTTTGTGAATTGTTTATTCTTGTAAATATTTTACACCTGTTATGTATAATTCCTCAATAAAAAAAAAGTCTTCATCTGACCCAAAAGGACATGCAACCCAATTTTTTTCTTTCATGATTTGAACAGAGCATGAACTTTTAAATAATGTATTTCTATTTTCAAATTTGTTTTGTTCACTTTGTATCCTTTGTTTAAAAGTATACCTAGATAGGATCAGAGGCTGCTGATTGGTGGCTGCACAAAAATGCCTCCTGTCATTGGCTTTCAGCTAACTTCCAGTAATGCATTGTTGCTCCTTCAGCAAAGAATACTAAGAGAATGAAGCAAAATCTGTAATAGAAATAGATTGGAAAGTTGTTTAAAATTGAATGTTCGATTTGAATCATGAAAGAAAAAATGTGGTTTTAATGTCCCTTAAGTAAGTACTCTGTAAACAATTATTCTTCTGCTGCTGTCATCTGCATGGTTAAAAAAAAACAGCAGCCAACCCGCATCATCAATGATTAGGACACTTTTGGTAGTAGGGAAATACATCACTGTGTCTGCACATGCCAGATGCACACTCCTTTGCAAGTCCTGGGACTAGAATCCTGATTGACTGCTTAAATCTCCTTTACAGTGGGATGTGGCTACTGAGAAAATTCTAAGGTAAAATATCTTCTTCTTTTTTAGATGTTCTGGTGATATTTTCTAGTTAGCTTTTTATACATATGCTTTCAATTGATTCAACATTTTGGTATTGAGTCCCTTTAAATCACTTTTTATCATCTTAATAAGGGCCAGTTTACAAGTGAAGCACAAAGTTGCACTTTCGCAAGAGCAATATTTGCGCTCCGCTCATAATAATAGGGCATGCAATTGTGCTCTGGTATTAGAGCCGACCGGTGTTCTGTCGAGAACTCCAATTCATCGAAAACTCCAATCTGACGTCACTTCCGGTGACTCTTCTATTTTCACTATCTGTTTTGCCTAGATAATGAAGATAGGCGATCACAGTGCCCATCTGATTGGTTGTGAATCCTGTCACTCACTGAGACTTGAACCAATCAGATGTATGGAATCACCGGAAGTGACGTCAGATTGGAGTTTTTGATGAATTGAAGTTCTCGATAGAACACCGGCAATACGATCACGACCTTGGCATGAGAACCTAGTGCAGCGAAGGGGGTAAGCAGCGCAGCAATGGGCAGCAAATTGACATATATATGCATATAAATATATTGATATATATATTTATGTGCTTATATGTGTTGTGACTGGGTGAGGGAAGGTGTGTACATCAGCAGTAGGGATGGGCGAATGTTTCGCAACATTCGAAAAACGGCACGAATTTTAACACATTCGTTCGTTCGAATCGAATTTCGAATGTTTACATAACATTCTAACATTCGATTTTCGAATATTCGGTTTCGAATTTTACGATTACATTCGAAAATATTCGAATTCGAAAAATTCGAATTTAGATTGTAATAGTATTTCTAATGCTTTTTCTTTAAATGTAATATTCGAATTATGCAATATTCGAATTCGAAAAATTCGAATTTAGATTGTAATAGTATTTCTAATGCTTTTTCTTTAAATGTAATATTCGAATTATGCAATATTCGAATTAAAAAAATTCGAATTTAGATTGTAATAGTATTTCTAATGCTTTTTCTTTAAATGTAATATTCGAATTATGCAATACGTGTATTCGAATTCGAAAAATTCGAATTTAGATTGTAATAGTATTTCTAATGCTTTTTCTTTAAATGTAATATTCGAATTATGCAATACGTGTATTCGAATTCGAAAAATTCGAATTTAGATTGTAATAGTATTTCTAATGCTTTTTCTTTAAATGTAATATTCGAATTATGCAATATTCGAATTCGAAAAATTCGAATTTAGATTGTAATAGTATTTCTAATGCTTTTTCTTTAAATGTAATATTCGAATTATGCAATACGTGTATTCGAATTCGAAAAATTCGAATTTAGATTGTAATAGTATTTCTAATGCTTTTTCTTTAAATGTAATATTCGAATTATGCAATACGTGTATTCGAATTCGAAAAATTTGAATTTAGATTGTAATAGTATTTCTAATGCTTTTTCTTTAAATGTAATATTCGAATTATGCAATATTCGAATTCGAAAAATTTGAATTTAGATTGTAATAGTATTTCTAATGCTTTTTCTTTAAATGTAATATTCGAATTATGCAATATTCGAATTCGAAAAATTCAAATTTAGATTGTAATAGTATTTCTAATGCTTTTTCTTTAAATGTAATATTCGAATTATGCAATACGTGTATTCGAATTCGAAAAATTCGAATTTAGATTGTAATAGTATTTCTAATGCTTTTTCTTTAAATGTAATATTCGAATTATGCAATACGTGTATTCGAATTCGAAAAATTCGAATTTAGATTGTAATAGTATTTCTAATGCTTTTTCTTTAAATGTAATATTCGAATTATGCAATATTCGAATTCGAAAAATTCGAATTTAGATTGTAATAGTATTTCTAATGCTTTTTCTTTAAATGTAATATTCGAATTATGCAATATTCGAATTCGAAAAATTCGAATTTAGATTGTAATAGTATTTCTAATGCTTTTTCTTTAAATGTAATATTCGAATTATGCAATACGTGTATTCGAATTCGAAAAATTCGAATTTAGGTTGTAATAGTATTTCTAATGCTTTTTCTTTAAATGTAATATTCGAATTATGCAATATTCGAATTCGAAAAATTCGAATTTAGATTGTAATAGTATTTCTAATGCTTTTTCTTTAAATGTAATATTCGAATTATGCAATACGTGTATTCGAATTCGAAAAATTCGAATTTAGATTGTAATAGTATTTCTAATGCTTTTAAATGTAATATTCGAATTATGCAATATTCTAATTCGAAAAATTCGAATTTATATTCGAATTCGAAAAATTCGAATTTATATTCGAATTCGAAAAATTCAAATTTATATTCGAATTCGAAAAATTCGAATTTCGAATGTAGACATTCGATATAATTATAAACATTCGAATTCGAAAGTGACATTCGAAAACTGTAAATAA
The DNA here is from genome assembly GCF_027579735.1 of Bombina bombina. NCBI lineage: Eukaryota > Metazoa > Chordata > Amphibia > Anura > Bombinatoridae > Bombina > Bombina bombina. The sequence goes on along the minus strand of NW_026511130.1, from coordinate 33,545 downwards.
CATTCGATTTTCGAATTTTTAAGAATATTCGTTCTTATCGACATTCGAATTTAGAATTCGAATTTCGGTAATAACATTCGTTCTACATTCGAAATTCGAAAATTTGCACATTCGCCCATCCCTAATCAGCAGGCGCTTAGAGAGAGCAATTTTCTCCTGCAACTAAAGAGTTAAATCTATTGGGTCAGTTTTACAGCTGCTCCCTATTAAGTTAGCTCAGGCATTTATAAGCAGCTATCTAGGAGTAGTATGTGTCTCAGGGGGCAGGCTGTTTTTCAGAATGAAAGAGAGGCCAGAGACCAGTTAGCATGGCTGACTGCCTGTAAAGAGACACACCGGTGAAACTTGTTTTGATTTGTTTGTATTTTGCTTATGCCATTTCTATGAAGTACTAAACTGGGTTCAGGTTAGCTGATGTCAGGCTCAACCTTATTTATAATCTAGAAAGATTAAAATGGTTGAGCTTAATTATGAGTCTGAACCACAACTGCTGGAATTCAAGTTAAGAATCATATATATATATATGTAGGTGAGCAGGTGCATGGTTACAACACTGTGAACCCAGGCAACTAGTTGCACCATAGAACCAAACAGCAGAATTTGTTATATTGTATGTGTAAGTTAAAGTGTCCTATAGCCACCACATGTGTAGTAAAACACTGAGAATAATGTGGCAGGAAGTCTAACCATACAATAGCAAATGAATAATACATCAGCAGGTGTAAGACTTATAAATGTAACAAGTGCATAACATTGCTGAACTTAGGGAAGTTTAAAGAGATGCTTAGCATGTTAAATTGTTAGCATATGCAGTGGAATGTATATTAGAGACTGCAGGACAAAATGGGAATAATGGAGTGAGAGGTACATTAAAGGTAACTTCGGTGGAAATACAACAGGTAATGTGTAAAAATAGTTGCACACTTTATGCTAGCAGTCCGTGTGAGGAAGGAGTTGACAGAAAAAAATCTTACCTGTTTGTTTAGGCAGAGTTTAGTTGCGGCCGTTCATAGGGTGAAAGCTGTAGCTCTGAGTCCCGATTGCAGCGTGTGTGGAGCGAAGCTGGCGTGTGACGTCACCGCTCACCTTGTGTTGGAAGGAGGAGGGCTTACTAGTCGGCCTCCGGTGCAAAAACAATATCCTTTCTAGAGAGCTTGATCCTGCAGCCGCGCAGTAGTTAGAGTTGAACACTCAAGGCTGAGTAGAAAGTTTGTGAACAGTGTTCACAGGAGTCACTACGAAGTGAGTTTAGCTTAGGCTGATGCAGTAATGCTACTGATCAAGAGAGTGGCTGTAGTGTAGCTAAGAAACACCAATACTAAGCAATGATAATGGGGCAGGTGAACCTTATAAAGTTATAGCGTGCTGCATTACTGGGTCCTAAAGAGAGATATGTATACAGATATATGGACCGAGAGGATGGTAACCTGACAGCTGACCAGTTTGTCATTAGTAAGGGACATTATATGTATAGTTAGGCTCCTGACAGGAGTAGGCTTTTTATTTGTGTGCTTTGTTTTGCTGGCTGCTTTGAAGTTGCTGTATTTAAAGAGACAGTCCACCTGTTATGTTAAAAGACTTTTTTTTTTCTCGGAATAAAACTGTTTGAAAATACAGTTACCACGCCATTGAGACTGTTCTTCCAGTGACCTTACCACAGTGTATATGCATGTATTAACAGATAAATATATATGTATATAAGCATATACATATATATTTACAGAGAACACACATTCCCCATAGACCTCAAAGTAAAGGCACACCGCACACCCGCTCACTTTCAGCCCTTAAAACTACTTTGAGCATTTCTTATTTAAAAAAATAAAATTGGTAAAAAAAAATTTATTTTACAAAACCAACATTACCCTTTATTTTGGGGGCAATTTGGGCACATTCTGAAAATTAACAAGAGATCTGATTTCTGGTTAATTTTCAGAGCGCTAATTGCTATTGCGAGCTTAAGGTTGCAATAATCAGCCACTTGTAATGGCTGGCTGTTTATCACGCACCCGTAAACAGGCGAATTTGCCTGTTTACGGACATGCAATAAATTAGCGCCCCACTTGTAATCTAGCCCTAAATTAAGTTTTCTGAACATTTTACTGACTTTTATATATCAGCTTTCCAAGGGCCTAATTCCAGTGCTCCCAACAATCTCACTAATTGTGGAATTTTTACGGGTTGAGAGCTTTTCTCCACTTTGCATCTCATTGTTTCCCTTGATTTGCTCCCATACCCCACCCATATCACACATGGCACCACCCACAAAATACCCAAAGTCCCGCCCACAAAGTTCCCTTATATCCCAGTTCCTGAAAGCCTCTGGGAAATTCAAGTCTCAAAAACTCTCCAGTAAAGAGTGAACCAACTCATAGATTTCACAGGGGCTTCACTAAATTTTCTAAGAAAAGGAGATGAACCTTAATATCTCTGCTAGCTGTGAGCAACCTCACATACGCCTAGATTACGAGTTTTGCGCTAAACAGGGTGTGAAACTGACACTACAAAGTTGCGTTATTTCACTCTCCATAGCATTGCCATTATGAGTCAGTGAAAAGACTCCTTGTGCTTTGACATACTCGAGCACGCTTTCCCCCATAGACATCAATGGGGAGAGAGTGTTGGAAAAAAACACCTGATGTGCGGAATTTAAAATCTCTGTAACGCAACCCCATGGATGTCTATGGGGAAAAAAAAAGTTATATTTAAACCTAACACCCTAAAATAAACCCCGTCTAAGCACCCATAATCCGCCACCTCCGACATCACTGGCACCTAAATAAAGTTATTAACCACTAATCCACCACTTCCGCAATTGACGACACTAATAAAAGCTATTAACCCCTAATCCGGCGCTTCCCGACATCGCCGCCACTAAATAAAATGATAAACCCTTAAAACTCCAGCCTCCCATATCACCGCTACTAAATAAACCCATTAACCCCTAAACCTCCGGCCCCCCACATAGCAAAACACTAAATTAAACTATTAACCCCTAAACCTAATATACCCCTAACTTTAAATTAAAATTACAAAATAACTATATAAACCCCTTGGAGACCAAGGAAGTGCCAGGCACGTCCTACAAAAGGTGTCAGTTAATGACCAAGGATGTGCCTGGCACATCCTCAGGGGATTAAAGCACTGGAAGCTATTGTGATAGCTTCCAGATGCTTTTAGGTTATTGCAGTGATGCCTCGATATTGAGGCATCCTGCAATAATCTTTTCTAAGCATCCGATGCAGAGAGAGACACTCTGTGGCTCTCTCTGCATCGGCCAGCGATGGTGTCGATCGTTGGTGGGTGGGAGTCATAGCAGGGAGGCGGGTGGGTGGCCCATCGTTGGAGGGACTTCCTTATCCTGTCCCTAAAGTGCACACGAGTGAGTCAGAGTGTGCAAGGGGTGGGCGGGAGAGCGCATGTTTGTGCGCGTGCAAGACTAACACACAATGTATGGGAAGGAGGGAGAGGGAGGAGGTGAGGGAGGGGGTATAAATGTTGGAAAAGGGATGGTGGTAAATAGGTAGAGGGGGGAGGGTTATAGAGCTGTTTGGGGAGGATCAGGGAGGTTGGGGGCTAAGGGGGGATGATCCAACACTGATATATATATATATATATATATATATATATATATATATATATTATATAAAAAAAGTATTTTATTTTAGTAATGGTAGACTTTCTGCCAGTACTTAAGATGGCGGTGACAATTGTGATGCGGGTGAGGGGGAAGAGCTGTTTTAGAGGGGTCAGGGAGGGATGAGAGAGTGGGATTAACCCTACAAGCTACCTAATTAACCCCTTAACTGCTGGGCATAATACAAGTGTGGTGCACAGTGGCCTTCTAATTACCAAAAAGTAGCGCCAATGCCATATATGTCTGCTATTTCTGACCAAAGGGGATCCCATAGAAGCATTTACAACCATTTGTGCCATAATTGCACAAGCTGCTTGTAAATAAATTCAGTGAGAAACCTAAAGTTATTGCAAAAGATAAAATATGTTATTATTTGATCTCATTTGGCGGTAAAATGGTGGCATGAAATATACCAAAATGGGCCTAGATCAATACTTTGGGTTGTCTTCTACACTACACTAAAGCTAAAGTTAACCCTACAAGCTACCTAATTAACCCCTTCACTGTTTGACATAATACAAGTGTGATGTGCAGCGGCATTTAGTGGCCTTCTAATTACCAAAAAGTAATGTCAAAGCCATAAATGTCTGCTATTTCTGAATAAAGGGGATCCCAGAGAAGCATTTACAACCATTTGTGCCATAATTGCACAAGCTGTTTGTAAATAATTTCAGTGAGAAACCTAAAGTTTGTGAGAAAGTTAGTGAAAAAGTTAACGATTTTTTTATTTCATCACATTTGGCGGTGAAATGGTGGCATAAAATATACCATAATGGGCCTAGATTAATACTTTGGGTTGTCTCCTAAATATATATATATATATATATATATATATTTAGCAAGAAGAAAATGTACTCTCAGGACTTTCATAAATAAGTTACTTTTATTTATGTAACGTTTTCGGAGGTCTTGCCTCCTTCATCAGCATAAATAAAATGAAAACAAACAAACTCTTAAATAGTGACATACTCACTCCAAATCACTTCAAACCACTACCTTCACTGGCGCCAAAATTATCGGTGTTGGACCGCATAATGCGTTCCAAGTGTGCTACGTGACGGAAGTAGTGCGCCAGAATACTTCCGGTTGTCAAAATTTTAAAGCCGTAATAACCCGGCTTAATGTGTGTTAATACCACAGTCATAAAATTGTTATGACATATAATGTGTGCATAATTTCTTAGAAAAACAACAAACTATTAACGTGCAAACCAAAATGTGCTTATACACTAAATAGTGATAATAAGTGTGACAGCCGCCTGTTGTCATGGCAACCTAACAAACACTACAATGTATCCCTGTTGCGAATAGGGAAACAGACTAACAGTAGCAATCTTTAAAGGTGTATCACAGAGTGTGTTAAAGCAGGCATTTTGCCCTGCTAGAATGTGTATGCTAAAAAGTAAAGGGGTCTACTTGTGAATCGCGCAAGCTAACATGTTGTAATGTATACATCTTACTGTGTTAACTTATACTGAGGATATTAGGCTAGTCTACTTCTTCTTCTCATGAACCAAGTGTTCACTGAGGGGTCTCATATGGAGATGCATATCTATGATGTACTGCCTTTAATGTGTAAAAGACTATTATGCTCAAAAAATCGTATGTCAGGGATCTCCCCATCGTCATGAGCTATTCACATGCACACTGTTCATACCTTCAGGCAAATACCTTATTTACATTAAGTTGTATTTTTAAGGGGGATTTGTACAACTTAAACATCCCTTATTACGTAAGGGGGTCATATAGTTAAAACATATTCTACTTCCATATTGAGGTTAAGGGGGTCCTATAGACAAAGCATACTCCACTTCCATATTGTGACTAGCAGTACCCCCATTTCCACATTACTCTGAATACCAATCACTCCAGACAAGTTGAAACAAATTGCTAAAGAAAATTGAAAAACATATAAAAACAATTGATATAACGGTCTTTCCATTCACTGCAGAAATATCCCACCCGGGATTGGTCTAGCTCCAAAAATCCAAGATTCTCATATATAAAATAAAGAGCGCCTGGTTGTTTACTTCTGAATTTATACATAATGGCTCGCTCTGTGTTTAATTCTGTGCATTCTTCCGTGTCTACGGTTACAACCTTGTCCCATAGGTTAAAGTGGCCTTTAGGTCGAATGCCTCATGTGCACTATGGTTCCCTGGTTATCCAACGATTCCTTGTGCCAACCGGTGTCGCAGTACATTGATCTGTTATTGCAGCCGGTGGTCAGGGGAACACGATCCTTTTTGCTGGACACCAGTGAATTTATTAGACTGTTGGGGGCTGTGCACGTCCAGCCTGGTGATATTTTGGTCACCATGGATGTGAACAGCTTATACACTATCATTCCCCATGGGGAAGGATTAGAAGCTGTCCGGGCACACCTCACGAACAATCCCCTCTATGAGGGACCACCTATTGAATACCTACTATCTCTCATTGAATTTTGTTTGCACAAGAATTATTTTAGATTCGAAAACAAATTCTTTCTCCAGATAGCGGGTACGGCCATGGGGTCATCCATGGCCCCCTCCTATGCCAATATCTTCATGTCTCACTTTGAGAATATATACCTATGGGGCAAATGTGATTCATCTATCATTTTCTACCGTAGGTATATCGACGATATTTTTCTGATTTGGAGAGGGGGCATGGGTGACCTACATGAGTGGTTTGAGCTATTCAATAGTACACAGACCACGGTTAGATTTAAGATCTTGAGCGATTTACAGTCCATTAACTTTCTTGACCTCAAAGTGTATAAAACTACACAGGGCTTAGGATGTACACTATTTAGTAAACCTATGGATAGGAACTCTCTACTGAGGTCAGATAGTTGTCATCCCCCAGCATTATTAAAGGGCATACTGAAATCGCAGCTTATTAGAACAGTGAGAAATAATTCTGACCCTATGGTGGGAGCCTCCCAGTTGTCCGAAATGGGTGCAAAATTTGCAGAGAGGGGCTACAAGACAGAACATATCAGTCAGATGATGAAGGAAGTGTCACAAGTCACACAGGCACAATTATTGGTACAAGAACCTAGACGGACCAGGGATGACAAAATCATACTGGCTACTACATTTTCTCCTAGTACCAGAAATGCTGGACTTTCTTTAAGGACACATTGGCCTATCGTCTCCACTGACCCAAAATTACAGTTTAGTAAACATCTGACGCCCATGGTTGGTTACAGGAGGGGTACAAATTTGCGAGACCTATTGGTCAGGACTGACTCGAAGGCAAGCTATAATCCCAGGATACATACCAACATCAGAGGATCCTATCGATGCCTAGGATGCACCACCTGTAATGGACTTATAAGTACCAGAACATTTTACCACCCCCACACCAACAGGCAGTTTCATATACGGCATTCGATTACCTGCACAACCACGTTTGTTATCTACTTATTGGTGTGCCCATGTTCTCGTTACTATGTCGGTAAGACGACAGGCACCCTGAGGGAAAGGATGGCCAACCATCGGCATGCCATAAGGTCGGCTCACAAGTCCGGGGAGTCGGACCAACCGGTAGCGAGACACTGTGCAGAACACAGACATTCGGTGGCATCAATAAGATATACACTTATTGATCATGTACCCCCACTAGATAGGGGAGGAGACAGAGGTAAAATACTTCTACAACGGGAGGCTCAGTGGATGTACCGACTGGGCACCATTCACCCAGGTGGGCTTAACACCACCCCTGACTTTAAGGCTTTGATGTAATGTGGCTATATAGTGTGACACAATCTCAGGGTACGGCACCTAGACTACCATGACTCTGTGGGCCATACGGTTTGCGTGCCTCGTTATAGGGGTGCTCCTAACCATGTTGGCAAACAGCACCGGGTTTAGGAGTCTTTGGCATTTCTAATACCTGTGTGGAAGTCAGATAGTGGTTCCTTGGAGTTACCAGGTTCTTTACACACACAGCCTAAAAAACATTACACATTTCCGAAGCTGGACATTAGATCCTTAATTATGTCAGGAAGGAGGAAACAATACCAGATGAGGACCAGTAAAGAACATTACAACACAGATAACGATTTGATCGTTGGATAACCAGGGAACCATAGTGCACATGAGGCATTCGACCTAAAGGCCACTTTAACCTATGGGACAAGGTTGTAACCGTAGACACGGAAGAATGCACAGAATTAAACACAGAGCGAGCCATTATGTATAAATTCAGAAGTAAACAACCAGGCGCTCTTTATTTTATATATGAGAATCTTGGACTTTTGGAGCTAGACCAATCCCGGGTGGGATATTTCTGCAGTGAATGGAAAGACCATTATATCAATTGTTTTTATATGTTTTTCAATTTTCTTTAGCAATTTGTTTCAACTTGTCTGGAGTGATTGGTATTCAGAGTAATGTGGAAATGGGGGTACTGCTAGTCACAATATGGAAGTGGAGTATGCTTTGTCTATAGGACCCCCTTAACCTCAATATGGAAGTAGAATATGTTTTAACTATATGACCCCCTTACGTAATAAGGGATGTTTAAGTTGTACAAATCCCCCTTAAAAATACAACTTAATGTAAATAAGTTATTTGCCTGAAGGTATTAACAGTGTGCATGTGAATAGCTCATGACAATGGGGAGATCCCTGACATACGATTTTTTGAGCATAATAGTCTTTTACACATTAAAGGCAGTACATCATAGATATGCATCTCCGTATGAGACCCCTCAGTGAACACTTGGTTCATGAGAAGAAGAAGTAGACTAGCCTAATATCCTCAGTATAAGTTAACACAGTAAGATGTATACATTACAACATGTTAGCTTGCGCGATTCACAAGTAGACCCCTTTACTTTTTAGCATACACATTCTAGCAGGGCAAAATGCCTGCTTTAACACACTCTGTGATACACCTTTAAAGATTGCTACTGTTAGTCTGTTTCCCTATTCGCAACAGGGATACATTGTAGTGTTTGTTAGGTTGCCATGACAACATGCGGCTGTCACACTTATTATCACTATTTAGTGTATAAGCACATTTTGGTTTGCACGTTAATAGTTTGTTGTTTTTCTAAGAAATTATGCACACATTATATGTCATAACAATTTTATGACTGTGGTATTAACACACATTAAGCCGGGTTATTACGGCTTTAAAATTTTGACAACCGGAAGTATTCTGGCGCACTACTTCCGTCAGTGAGTATGTCACTATTTAAGAGTTTGTTTGTTTTCATTTTATTTATGCTGATGAAGGAGGCAAGACCTCCGAAAACGTTACAGAAATAAAAGTAACTTATTTATGAAAGTCCTGAGAGTGCATTTTCTTCTGGCTAAATATTTTCTACAAATTTGCACCCAGGCAGTTTTCCTCTGTGGGCGAGTTCTGGTGTTTTGGATACCTATATATATATATATATATATATATATATATATACACACATGTGAAGGGTTATTCAGGGATTCCTGACAGATATCAGTGTTACAATGTAACTATCGCTAATTTTTAAAAGAAAATGGTTGAGAAATAGCAAAGTGCTACTTGTACTTATTGCCCTATAACTTGGTGGTTGTAGATGTGTAACAGATTTTGGGGGTCAAAGTTAGAAAAAGTGTGGGTTTTTTTCAATTTTTTTATCATATTTTTTTTATAGTAAATTATAAGATATGATGAAACTTTAGAAAGTCCATTTAATGGCGAGAAAAACTGTATATATGTGTTGGTACAGTAAATGAGTAAGAGGAAAATTATAGCAAAACACAAACGGCTAGATTATGAGTTTTGCAGTATGAGTGAAAAAGCAGTGTTAAGGCTCTTTTTCACTACCGCTGGTATTATGAGTCTTGCAGGTATTTCTGTACCGTACACTTTTTTGGCCGTAACGCAGTGTAATTACCGTAACTTTCAAAAAGTTATTTTTTAATGGGACTTCCATAGCGACGGTATTATGAGTCTGCCTGGGAGACCAAAAAGTGAGTGGTACAGCCAATACCGTCAAGATCCATACCGTAAACTGAAAGTCAGTAGTTATGAGTTTTACGCTACAGAGCTGTAGCATAAAACTCATAACTAAAGTGCTACAAAGTACACTAACACCCATAAACTACCTATTAACCCTTAAACCGAGGACTTCCCGCATCCCAAAAACTAAAATAAAATTATTAACTCCTAATATTCCGCTCCGGACATCGCCGCCACTACCATAAACATATTAACCCCTAAACCGCCACACTCCCGCATCACAAACACTAGTTAAATATTATTAACCCCTAATCTGCTGCCCCTAACATCGCTGCCACCTACATTACAGTTATTAACCCCTAATCTGCTGCCCCCAACGTCTCCGCCACTATACTAAAGTTATTAACCTCTAAACCTAACCCTAAGTCTAACCCTAACACCCACTAACTTTAATATAAATAAAATAAATCTAATTAAAAATTCCTATCATTAACTAAATAATTCCTATTTAAAACTAAATACCTGTCAAATAAACCCTAAGCTAGCTACAATATAACTAATAGTTACATTGTATCTAGCTTAGGGTTTATTTTTATTTCACAGGCAAGTTTGTATTTATTTTAACTAGGTAGAATAGTTACTAAATAGTTATTAAATATTTACTAACTACCTAGTTCAAATAAATACAAATGTACCTGTAAAATAAACCTAACCTGAGTTACACTAACACCTAACCTTACACTACAATTAAATCAATTACCTAAATTAAATACAATTAACTAAATTACAAAAAAACCCCACTAAATTACACAAAATAAAAAAAAGAAATGATCAGATATTTAAACTAATTACACCTAATCTAATAGCCCTATCAAAATAAATAAAATAAAAAAAACCCTAGCCTAAACTAAACTAATAGCCCTTAAAAGGGCCTTTTGCGGGGCATTGCCCCAAATAAATCAGCTCTTTTACCTGTAAAAAAAAAAAAACAACCCCCAACAGTAAAACCCACCACCCACACAACCAACCCCCCAAATAAAATCCTAACTAAAAAAACCTAAGCTCCCCATTGCCATGATAAGGGCATTTGGATGGGCATTGCCCTTAAATGGGCATTTAGCTCTTTTTCTGCACAAATCTAAAAATAAAACCCACCCAATAAACCCTTAAAAAAACCTAACACTAACCCCTGAAGATCCACTTACAGTTTTTGAAGACCTGACATTCATCCTCAACAAAGCCGGCAGAAGTCCTCAACGAAGCGACAGAAGTCTTCATCCAACCAGGCAGAAGTCTTCATCCAGACGGCATCTTCTATCTTCATCCATCCGGTGTGGAGCAGGTCCATCTTCAAGACATCCGGCGCGGAGCATCCTCTTCTTACGATGACTCTTCCAGAATGTGTCATTTAAATGACGTCATACAAGATGGCGTCCCTTGAATTCCGATTGGCTGATAGAATTTTGTCAGCCAATCGGAATTAAAGGTGAAAAAATCCTATTGGCTGATCCAATCAGCCAATAGGATTGAGCTTGCATTCTACCATGTATTAGATTGGTTTTATAGTTTATCTAGGTATATGGATATCGAACACTAATCTAAGGTTTGCTATATTTTTATACATTTCCGACACCTGCACTTTAAATCTTTGCACATTATGCACTTTGCATTTTTTAGATTTCAGTGAATTCATTATTTGTTGGTTTTTATTGAGCTATATATTTATAACTTTATTTATATTTTTATTGGGGAGACGTCCCCATTTTTAAAGGTTCTTCTCTTGTGCCTCATAATACAGATTTATGTATGTGACACTTATTATTTTGATACATGTATTATATTGCTGAATAAATTGTCTTCTAAATGTAATCCTTCAGTACTCTATTGCTCTTTTTAAGCGCTTCTTATCATAGATTTTTTACTTTGGTTTTACTCATTTTACTTATACCTAAGGAAGGGTTCATGTTGGTAAGGAGCTTATAGAGGACATTAGCTTGCGCCCTGTTTTTCTGTTTCTTATTTTTTAATTTTTCGTAACTAAACAAGTTATATAAAAATCTCAAGGTGTTTACTGTTCCTTTAAGACACGCCCAATAATCGCTCCTGTCCAGTCTACTTGCTGAGACTCATTTTACAATGAAAAAATATGAACACAGATTCAATGTATGATTTATATTTAAAATTCTAATTCACATTTTTATATTTTATTTTCATTACAATTTTAACTTTAAATTATGAATTTTACTTTATATTTTTTTTATTTTTTTTTTAAGTATTTTTTATTGAGGTTTTGTGCAATAAACATAAAACATAGATCGCCTTTTGATAACAGAAAGAGAACAAAATGTTATTAAACAGCATATGTCAACAATTATAAAATTCAGCATGGATAGGCAGATGAAACCTCAATTTTTTAGTATATTAGCATAAGTGACTGACCTAGTGAAGGCTCATTTTTAAGCCAAGTAGTCAATTGATATAGCAGCTAATTGGTGGTCAGATAGATAGCTCTTAATGAGCTGCAACAATAAAAAGAGTGAATATACATTATGGGGGGGGGGCAAATTTCAGCGGATAAGCACCGCTCTTAAAATGGGGGGGAGATTTGGAGGGGGATTTGGGGGGGGCTGGGCCAAATGTGTAAACTTTTATATGTAATATAATAAGATAGATTGTAATAAACTTTACTCAGTAGTGTCCTCGGGGATCGCTCACCCTGCTAAACTATATAAGATAAATAAACCTTAATAGGCTGATGTGCACTTATTTATGTGTAGCAGAATGAAAGTGTATAATAGAACATGCGAATGTATAGTCTATAATTGAAGCGAAACAATCTCTGATATAGCTCATGAATAGAAGATTATAATTAAACAATCGATTTGTTTGTAGACAGTTAATAAGCTATGCCTATAAGCTCAAATAAATGAATCAAAAGGAATAAGAAGACAATAACATTACACAATTCCAGAGAGTGCTATGCATGTAAATCAAACACTTATAACAAAGGTAAGTAACACTATACCCATAATACAGTTAAGAAGATAAATTTAAGTTGATAACTTGATATGCTTGTCATAGCTCCATTAGTAAGAAATCTAACTTGGTGAAGCTTAAGTGTCTGTCTATTACTGGATAATGACACATTTAGCAAGGCCCTCAAAGCCAATGTTATCTATGTAGGAATATTGTGTCAGTGTTAGAACAAACAGGTTTAATAAACATATAACTCTGCAATATTATGTCTTACAGTCCAAAAAGGCCCATTCATACACAACACATCCATGAATTAGTAATGTCTCTTCAATTAACAGAATAGGGATATGAAAATATGGGTTTGTACAAAACCCCCAAGCACACCAGAGTGACGACACATTACAGTGTGTGATAGAATAAGAGTATTAGCAATAGCTGTACAGGCTAACACAGATTCTCATTCAAAGTATTAACATACTCCATGGACAGTGTTAAACTAAGCGCCCAATGCAACCCTGAAATGCAAAAATATATAACATGAGTGATATAGAGGGAACCAGACGTCATTCCAGAGTCATGTAGGAAGGTAATACAAGCGGCACTTGTTAAAATTCAGATTAGTGGAGATCATAGGAGCCATTGCTTTTCACTTGTTGTAGTGATGTGTCCTGCTATTATAAAGCTACAAGCTGCATCTTATCTAACAGACATTACAAACATTAGGGACATACAACACAGAAAATAGAAAAAAAAAAAAAGCTTTACAGGAGTGGGCTGGCAATCATATTACCCTTCTCATAACTGTACAACATTATACTCGAACTAGGCAAAAGTTCAATGAGTTCAGATTATCATGCAACAGTACTGAACAATAGTAGTGCCTGATATCGGAGGGAGGTGTATATATGGGTGAAGTGACCACAGTGGTAGCGGGTATAAATCATTAGTGTCAGTGACCAAGGTTTATCCGCAGGGAATCTAGAGCCAGAGTATGTCCCGTGTGAGTCTAATGACATACCCAGCTGAGCCAAAGAGCGCCGATCTAGCCGACACCCAGACGAATCCAAATCTTCCTCTGTCCGGCGATCTGGAGACCAACACCATTCCATAGTGACTTCAATCCCGGCCGGCACCTATCCGGCTGCAAAACAAGTGACGCTACTTCGCACAGGTACACAAGGGAGCTTAGGTAGGTTGTGCTGCTATGGGAGCCATAGATAGCAAAAACGCTGTGGGCCTTTATCCCTCTGGGGTACATAGGAGTCAAGGACTTATCTGGGAGCCAATTAGGAATCCAAGGAACCAGGTTCATACATCTGTCGGCTAGAACTTTAGGACTCCCAAGCTTCTCTGGTTTAAGGAGCTGTTCCGTTGCTACCGCCAGTTGACTTTCCCAAAACTCTTTTGCTGCCGGGAGTGCTGTAAACTTCCCCGCCAATTCATAGCGGGCTGAAAGTAGATCATTGTTAAGCGGCTCAGTTTGGTCTCCATTCCTGATAGGTACCGGCATCACTATATTAGGCCAGTCTGTATAATTTCTGTCCATCTTATCTTCTAGATGATTAAGTAAGGATTGTAGCGTGGCATAAGGGACCTCCATGTTCGATGCCCAAACAAGTCCGCAAAACTTCCTCCCGGTCTGATAGTTGGAGCAGGAATGTACAACTCCCAGAAGGAGCAGATTAGTCTCAAAGCAGGCTAGGGACTATTAGTGTGCTATTGTGATAGTTGTGCACCAGTTATTCAATAGTAGTTGGCCTCCTTAAATTATTAGTTTGCAGAGCTCCTTGTATTTGCGGCCATCCATGGTGGTAGTTGGCTCCGCCCCCCCTTCTTTATATTTTTAATTTACAATTTTTACTTACTTTAAACTGTTTATTTTATTGCAAACCATCTCCTCTTTAGGTGATATGTAGAACTTAAAGGGACACTGTATCCAAAAAGTTTCTTTTGTGATTCAGATAGAGCATGAAATTTTAAGCAACTTTCTAATTTACTCCTATTATCAAATTTTCTTCATTCTCTTGGTATCTTTATTTGAAATGCAAGAATGTAAGTTTAGATGCCGGCCCATTTTTGGTGAACAACCTGGGTTGTCCTTGCTGATTGGTGGATAAATTCATCCACCAATAAAAAAGTGCTGTCCAGAGTACTGAAACCAAAAAAATGCTTAGATGCCTTTTTTTCAAATAATGATAGCAAGAGAACAAAGAAAAATTGATAATAGGAGTAAATTAGAAAGTTGCTTAAGATTGCATGCTCTTTCTGAATTACAAAAGAAAAAATTTGGATTCAGTGTCCCTTTAAGTTGCCTTTCTAAAATAGTGAGAAGGACCTTTCAAGTCTGAGGAAATTATTTAGATTATTTAGATAGTGGTGGTTCTTTGAAAACCCAAGTATCTAAAAACTACTGGTTAAAGAAAGACTAAAGTCAAAATTAAACATTGATTACTCGGATAGTGCATGCAATTTTTTTTAGAATTTACAATTTACTTGTACTTTATTAAATTGTGCACAGTTATTTTATAGGCACACTTTCTGAGGCAACAGCTCCCACTGAGCATGTGCAATAATGCGTAGCTTATATGTCTATGCAAGTTGTGATTGGCTGATGAAAGTCACATGATACAAGGGGAAGGGAAATTTAATTAACTTTGAAATTAGCATAAAATATTCTACTGCTCATTTCAAATTCAAAGTGCTATTGTATTGTCTTAAATTGTGTTTTTCAATTATTCTCTATTTAGATGTCATTTAAGTAAGAATGATTACCATAAATAAAGTTTGGTTCCAGTTTTTCAGCTCCAGGACATTTTTTAAAGTTTCAGACTAAAACTTAAATGGACATTTTCCATAAAGGATTAAATTACAAGTGGTTCGCTAATTTATTGCTTACCTGTGGTTATTTTTTTAAAATTTCCCCCAAAATAACATGTGAGGTCCCTTTTTAAAAAAAACAAAAAAATGTGGATTTTTTTTTTTTTTAACTGCACTAAGCAGGGTGTGGAAGGCACTGAAACGTGCCTTTACATTGTGGTCTATAGGAACTGTGTTTTCCCAGTAAATATTTATGTATATGCTTATATACATATATATTTAAAGGTTAATGTGTATATTCATACAGTATATATTTATATTTGCCGCCCAACGCTGTGTGACTTACCCCCTTCACTGCACTAGTTCTCATGCCGTGTTGCACTTCATAAGAATGAGGCTCCCATTGAAGTCTATGCAAGCGCACTCTCGTAAGCTCAATGCTTCCGTACAATGAGAACGTGAGGTCATGTTTGCATTGCAACTCACTTGTAATACCAGTGCACATTTGCGTGTGCTCATATTACTAGTTGAGTGCAAATATTGCTTCCGCGGAAACGTAATCTAGCCTAAAATGTTTAACTATGCATAATAAAAAAATCACTTTACATTGCACTTTTATTATATATTTTGCTTTTTTTTCCCTGTAATTTATCTCGGAAATGTTTCCGTTCACCAAAGGGAGGTTGCAGTGCATTTAGAGGAATGCAGAACCCTCACTCAGGAGCTTATTTATATATGTCCCTAATTGACCACATCAAAGGAAATAAGGTAAACAACCAGAGGCGTAACTAGAAACCACAGGGCCCAGGTGTGGGAATCTAAGAATTTTTTTATTTTTTTTGAAGCTGGGCCCCCACACTTGGGGGCCCAGTCGCAATTGCAACCTCTGTACCAACTGTAGTTTCGCCCCTGTAAACAACATTCAAGAAGCTTTTTGAAGAAGTGTTTTCTGCAACAATAAAAACAACTCCTGACTTTAAATACTTTTAAATTATTTATTTTGAATGCAGATGCAGAGGATAATTTCTAATGCATAAACAAGAAAATTATTTGAATATCCCTTTAAAACTTATTTTTATGCCACATAGTAAATAAATATGCCTGTTCAGTATACTTGATATAAGACACCTTTTTTCTGTTGTAAATTATAATTGTTTGTGAGTATTTAACCAAATATTGTTAAATCCACGCTATAACATTTAATAACACTTTAACCCATTGGCTACCAATAAGAACATCAAAAAAATGTATAAAGGATTATTGTATGCTTTTTTTTGTACGTCATAAAAAGATTGATGAAAGGGACAATAACATTTTTTTTGTGTATAATGTGTGCTCTTTCCCATGCCCAATATGACAGTTGTATTTTGTAACAATGTGTGTAACAATATTTTCAGTTGTTGCTGACATCTACAACTCAAGACAAATGCGCACTTTTAAGCCTACCATAGTATGCTTTCATGCAAATGATATCTAGAGAACAAAGTAAAGGATTGATCACAATCCGCCTCTTGTTTTCAGCAGATAAAAACTTCTAAACGACGATCAGTTTTGTTTTTCCAGTGATCACAATCACAAAATGCATGTACCTCCCAAAATAACACCTAATTATTTGCCTCTTTAATCTTGCAATATCTTAAAGCGACATTAAACACACTTTTTTATTTTATATAGAGAATACAATTTTAAACAACTTTCCAATTTACTTCTATTTTCTAATTAGCTTTTTTTTTTGGTATCCTTTGCTGAAAAGCATACCTATGTATGTAAGCTCAGGAGCCGCAATGCACTACTGGGAGCTAGCTGTTAATTGATGACTGTACACATAAACTGCTTGTGATTTGTTCACCTTATGTGTTTAACTCAATCCCATTGTGTTTTCTTTAACAAAGGATATGAAGAGAATGATGCAAATTTGATCATTTGGAAAGTTGTTTGAAATTATATGCTCTGCCTGACTCATGGTAGAAAAAAAAATCTGGGTCTTATATCCCTTGAATTGAAAAATAAAATTGGCTCAGTTGAAGACAAACACAATAGTGATATTGGGTGGGTGCTTAACAATTACATTACAGCTGAAGTGTCTGTGGGGTCTATTTATGTAGGTGCGGACAGACATGATCCTCTATAGCGAATCATGTCCACCGCACATCGATAAATGCCGACAGTATACACTGTCAGCATTTAACATTGCACCAGCAGCTCTTGTGAACTGCTGGTGCAATACCGCCCCCTGCAGATTCGCGGCCAATCGGCCGCTGGCAGGGGGTGTCGATCAACACGATCGTATTCGATCGGCTTGTTTGTTGTCCGCCACCTCAGAACAATATCCATAGTTTTCACATACAAAATGTATATACATATTACCACCTGTATGTTTTACCGTACAACTGGTCAGTTTTATCACAACCTAGAATTAATAGAAGATTAGAAAAAAAAAAAGAAAAAGAAAATGTCAGTGTGTTTGTGCTAAACCAATGTTATACCATAAAAGTTTTTGGGGTAAGTTGATCTGGAAGTTTAAATGGACCTTCTACTTAAAAGTGTTTATTATTTAAAAAGATAGCTATATCCTTTATAACCCTAGTTTTGCACATCCAACACAGTTATATAACTACACTTTTTACCTCTGTGATTACCTTGAATCTAAGCCTCTGCAGACTGACCCCTTATTTCAGTTCTTTTGACAGACTTGCATTTTAGCCAATCAGTGCTGACGGAAGTGAGCACAATGTTATCTATATGGTACAAATGAACTAGCACTGTCTAGCTGTGAAAAACTGTCAAAATACACTGAAATAAGAGGTGGCTTTCAAGGGCTTCAAAATGAACACATGAGCCTACCTAGGATTAGCTTTCTTGAACGGATACCAAGATGATAAAACAAACTTGAAGATAAAAGTAGATTAGAAAGTTGTTTAAAAATTGAATGCAAAGTTTTATGAAAGTTTCATTTTGAATCTCTTTAGCTGTTGAAGTCAATGGCCTTGAAAATGTGTTGATAACTACTGAGAATTTGAATTTGTGAATAGAACCAATAGAGACATGAATCCCACATGTTTTCTTTCATGATTCAGATAGAGCACACATATTTAAAACAACTTTCTGATTTATTTCTACTTAATTTTCCTGGCATTTTCATTGAAGAAGCAGTAATGCACTACTAGGTAATGCACTAACTGAAAGCCAATGACAAGAGAAATATGTGCAGCCACCAATCATCATCTTCTGAGCATACTTAGGTATATTTTTCAACAAAGGATATAAACAGAAAAAAACAAATTAGATAATATAAATAAATTGGAAAGTTAGTTAAAAGTGTATGCTCAATCTGAATCATGAAAGAAAAATCTTTGGGTTTCATGTCCCTTTATATAAAAAGTTCTGATAAGCATTAATGTCTGATTGTCAGGCCTGGACTGACCATAGGGCATACCGGGCAAATGCCTGGTGGCCGCCGGTACCTTAAGACCCGCCCACCATTACCGCACATGCAGTGCTTCACTTTACTGTGGCTCTTACTAGTTTATTGTGAGTGATGTGTTACAGTGGGCTGCTGGTTCCCTTAGCCACGCCCATTATTGCCCTTACCGCACAACATAAACTGTAGACGAGTATGTGTGAGGGAGTAGGCTTGCCCTCAAAAGTTTGGAGTGACTGTGTGAGCCAGACTAGACAGGCACAGTGCAGGTATACAATACAGTTACATCTGGGAACTGCTGATTTGCACTGTGTGTACTGTTGTACACACACGCCGGCGGCCATGTCACATGATGGATGCCCTCAGTGAACTCTGCAGCCGTAGGCCGGACGGCACATTGCAGCCATGTGCCGTGTCAAGTGCAGAACGAAGCATCACCTGGCTGAAGAAGGTAAGGTATTAATCTCCTTCAGTAACAAATTTTCTCCCAGCAACATGGCTTTCATAACCCATCATGTTTTGAGATTTTATAAAAAAAAAATATCTGACTGTTTTTGTCTCTGCTCTAGGGAAATTGATGTACAAATATGGTGTGATGTGTTTTGGGGTGATACTCATGTACAGTCAGGGATGAGGGATATAAAGCTCTTCCTCTTGCTCTTCGCTATTTAGTGTGACTGTGACTTCATCCAAAAAAAATCCAAAAAACATTTTTTAAAGATGTCATGTATAGCTTTGGTTTGGTGCCCTGCCCAAAGCAAATGGGGATTAAGAATGGTTAAGGAGCTAAAGATCATTTCTTGAGGACAGAATAAAACAGTTAAGTGACAGGAATGATTAATATTGCACCCAGTGAAAGCCAACCATTATCCTGGCTAATATGAAGACCTTTAAGAAAGTGCAAGATAAAAAAGCCAGAAAGTAAAATCTTGATAGTTTTGATAGTCTAGTCAAAATTAAACTTTCATGATTGAGCTAGAGCAGCAATTTTAAACAACACCAATTTGTCTTTGTTCTCTTGGTATCTTTATTTGTAAAAGCAAGAATGAAAGCTTAGGAGTCGGCCCATCTTTGATTCAGCACCTGGGTAGCACTTGCTCATTGCAAGATGGCCCTTATTAAATAGTGACGTGGTTCATTTTTAATTGTCTGTCTATGCCTTACCCTCATACATTTTTAAATAGTTGTATGTAATAAGAAATAGGGGGGGGGGGTGGAGTGGGCTGCTTTGTCTTAAAATGCCCGGGCCTATTTATGGTCCAGGTCCGGCCCTGCTGATTGTGATAATTTAAAAATACTAATCTTTAGCTGTAAACATGTATATTATTTTCAAGCAATATATTGCAATCAACCCCTAAATTTGATAAAATTGCATAATTTATCAAAATCCTAGTGGGTAAGATTACAAGTTGCGCATTATGACTTTTCCATGCGCGATATGGTCTTTTAGCAATCAATTTCCATTGTGCAGCTATTACAAGTTTTTAAAAATTGTGATTGCCCAAACGCATTAGCTTTTTACACAACAGTTCTTTACGCACTCGAAGAGCTGTAGTTAACAGTTTTGCGCAGCATAAAAGTTTCACTAAACACTTCAAAAAAAAGCAGACGCAGTAATTTTACATTGACATACATACACATACATAGAGAAACATGCATTTATATGTATAGACATAAGTTTAACTTTCCGAACCGAACCGAATTTTTTCGCCATGCACATGTCTAATGAAAATATTTCACATTACAATCTTATGCCCACTAAACAATATCTCAGAGGGATATTCCAAGTGATTTTCACATGTCGATCTCAAGATATATAGACGTATATACATATCTCGCAATAAATAAATATATCAGTCCAAAAATCATCACATTTATTGAGAAATATTTATAGAACATATTCCGTTATGAAAACATTTTCGTAATATGAAATAGCATTTTCATGTAAGCTTTTCGAGGAGAATACGTCATGGGCTTTGCGCAACATAGGATTTTTTTGTGTTTTTTTTCTATTTGTCTTCTCCGTTGACTTCTAGGGGAAAAAGTGAACTTGCACGCAATTTGGCTGTTTGCATTAAGCGGCTTAACTCACGCTCAAATAAAGCTATTTCTCAACTTGTAATAGCTGCACAACCCCAAATGAGAAAAAACCATAACGCGTGCAGTGTATTCACGACTGATTTGCCACCCGACTTGTAATATTACTATAAGAGGCATATTTATCAAGCTCTGAATGGAGCTTGATGCCCTGTGTTTCTGGCGAGCCTGCAGGCTCGCCAGAAACAGCAGTTATGAAGCAGCGGTCACAAAGACCGCTGCTCCATAAACTGTCCGCCTGCTCTGAGCAGGCGGACAGACATTGCCGGAAATCGACCCGATCGAGTACGCCGCGAGTCTGCAGGGGGCGGCGTTGCACCAGCAGCTCTTGTGAGCTGCTGGTGCAATGCTGAATACAGTGAGCGTATTGCTCGCCGTATTCAGCGAGGTCTGTCGGACCTGATCCGCACTGTCGGATCAGGTCCGACAGACCTTGATAAATAGAGGCCTAAATGTTTAATGTGGAATTTTATATTTCTTCAGTCCTTTTAATGGCATCCATGCACATTTTAAGATTCCGGTTTTTCAGATGATAATATAACAATATATTATATACAGTTAAATCTCTAAGCTGCAGCCTCTGAGCAGGTTTTTTTTTTGTTTTTTTAATAACATTTAACTCATTTATTACACAGTAGTTGGAGAAAAAATTGCATTTGACTAAGAAAATGCTGCTGTAGCTGTACAAAAAAAAAATCAATGCTACATTAAAAAGGAGAGAAAATAAAGCCCTCATTAAAATCAAATGGTTAATAGATTTTCTTGTATTTATTGCAGTATTGAACGCTACATTTTATGTGTAATCCTTATCTTAATGCATTTTATCTCATTCTCAGGAGAGGGAGGAAGGAGAAAAAAGATTTAGTGGTGGGAAAGAAAACATTGAATCATAAAAAGGATAAAATTATCAGCCAACATGTGATACCATTAATCTAAGTAGTTGAGAACATAAGATAGTTGGCTCATCGTGATTGTCAAAAATATGAAATTGAGTAGAAAACTGCAGCAGCGCCTGAGACTAGATACTTAGCTAGGAATTGAAAAAAATGTATCACTTTTAAACACAATTTGAATGTAAATATAGGTAGATAATTAAGGTCCCTTCACAAAACTCCCACATAATACATTTTCTTTAACTATAGTAAGTAGAGCGTGCTGCAACAAGTATTATTCAGTTATGTGTTTAAGTTACCTTAAATCATATACAGTATATCCATCTGTCTCTGTCTGTCTGTCTGTCTGTCCGTCTATCTACCTATCATCTATCTTTCATCTATCTATCTATAATCTATCTATCTATCATCAATCTATCCAAGTATGCATTATTGCTTGACCGCACTATTATTTGCATGCAACTTAATATTACAAGTGCATGGTTAATCGCATTTACCAGCGAGTGATTTTCGGTGGCTGACATCGCTCTAGTACAACCTATATTTTCAACGGATATTGCAACCGTGCTAAATAGCGCTCATGTTACAAGTTGAAAGTTATAGATTGCACTCTAGCGAAAGTTGATACTGATTTAGAATATTTAGTGCAACTTGAGATCTGAAGTTAAGTGTAAGGATTAAAAAAACATTCACAAAACACATAAAAAAAACATTTAATAAGCTATTACACTCATATATACACTTTTTAATAAAAATATACGTTTAATATTAATAAAAAGGTTTTAGAAAGTTTAAAGGGATATGGTATATGGCAAGTTCTTTGATTGGAAAGGGCTCTAAAGTAAGGCACTCCCGCCTCGTAAACATTAGTTAAATATTATTAACCCCCAATCTGCTGTCCCTAACATCGCCGACACCTACCTACATTTATTAACCCCTAATCTGATGCCCCCAACGTCGCCGCGACTATACTAAAGTTATTAACCCCTAAATCTAAGTCTAACCCTAACCCTAACACCTCCTAACTTAAATATAATTAAAATAAATTTAAATAAAAATTCCTATCATTAACTAAATAATTCCTATTTAAAACTAAATACTTACCTATAAAATAAACATTAAGCTAGCTACAATATAACTAATAGTTATATTGTAGCTAGCTTAGGGTTTATTTTTATTTTACAGGCAAGTTTGTATTTATTTTAACTAGGTAGAATAGTTATTAAATAGTTAATAACTATTTAATAACTACCTAGCTAAAATAAATACAAAGTTACCTGTAAAATAAAACCTAACCTAAGTTACAATTACACCTAACACTGCACTATAATTAAATTATTTCCCAAAATTAAATACAATTAAATACAATTAAATAAAATTATCAAAAGTACAACCCCCCCCACTAAATTACAGAAAATAATAAACAAATTACAAGATTTTTAAACTAATTACACCTAATCTAATCCCCCTATCAAAATAAAAAGCCCCTCCAAAATAAAAAAGCCCTATCCTACACTAAATTACAAATAGCCCTTAAAAGGGTCTTTTACCTGTAAAAAAAATTACAAATCTCCCCCCAACATTAAACTTTATTACTTCATTAAAGTCTTTATCCAACCGGGCCGAAGTGCTCAACGAAACCGGGAGAAGTCTTCATCCAAGCCGGGTGAAGTGGTCCTCCAGACGGGCAGAAGTCTTCATCCAGACGGTATCTTCTATCTTCATCTATCCGGCGCGGAGTGGGTCCATCTTCAAGTTATCTGACGTGGAGCATCCTCTTCATCCGACGGCTAAGACTGAATGAAGGATCCTTTAAATGATGTCATCCAAGATGGTGTCCCTTCAATTCCGATTGGCTGATAGAATTCTATCAGCCAATCGGAATTAAGGTAGAAAAAATCCTATTGGCTGATGCAATCAGCCAATAGGAATGAGCTCGCATTCTATTGGCTGATTGGAACAGTCAATAGAATGCCAGCTCAATCCTATTGGATGATTGCATCAGCCAATATGATTGAAATTCAATCCTATTGGCTGATTGCATCAGCCAATAGGATTTTTTCTACCTTAATTTCGATTGGCTGATAGAATTCTATCAGCCAATTGGAATTGAAGGGACGCCATCTTGGATGACGTAATTTAAAGGAACCTTCATTCAGTCTTAGCCGACAGATGAAGAGGATGCTCCGCATTGGATGTCTTGAAGATGGACCCGCTCCGCGCCAGATGGATGAAGATAGAAGATGCCATCTGGATGAAGACTTCTGCCCGTCTGGAGGACCACTTCGCCTGGCTTGGATGAAGACTTCTCCCGGCTTCGTTGAGGACTTCAGCCCGGTTGGATGAAGACTTCTCACAGTAAGAGGATCTTCAAGGGGTTAGTGTTATGTTTTTTTTTTTAAGGGGGTATTGGTGGGTTTTAGAGTAGGGTTGGTTGTTTGGGTGGTGGGTTTTAATGTTGGGGGGGATTTGTAATTTTTTTTACAGGTAAAAGAGCTGATTACTTTAGGGCAATCCCCTGCAAAAGGCCCTTTTAAGGGCTATTTGTAATTTAGTGTAGGGTAGGGCTTTTTTATTTTGGGGGGGGATTTTTTATTTTGTTAGGGGGATTAGATTAGGTGTAATTAGTTTAAAAATCTTGTAATTTGCTTATTTTTTTCTGTAATTTAGTGGGTTTTTTTAGTACTTTAGATCATTTAATTGTAATTAATTTAGGGAAATATTTTAATTATAATGTAGTGTTAGGTGTAATTGTAACGTAGATTAGGTTTTATTTTACAGGTAACTTTGTATTTATTTTAGCTAGGTAGTTATTAAATAGTTAATAACTATTTAATAACTATTCTACCTAGTTAAAATAAACACAAACTTGCCTGTAAAATAAAAATAAAGCCTAAGCTAGCTACAATGTAACTATTAGTTATATTGTAGCTAGCTTAGGGTTTATTTTAAAGGTAAGTATTTAGTTTTAAATAGGAATTATTTAGTTAATGATAGCAATTTTTATTTAGATTTCTTTTAATTATATTTAAGTTAGGGGGTGTTAGGTTTAGGGTAAGACTTAGGTTTAGGGGTTAATACATTTTAGTATAGTGGCGGCGACATTTGGGGTGGCAGATAAGGGGTTAATAAATGTAGGTAGGTGGTGGTGATGTTAGGGCCGGCAGATTAGGGGTTAATAATATTTAACTAATGTTTGCGAGGCGGGAGTGCGGCGGTTTAGGGGTTAATATGTTTATTATAGTGGCGGAGCGGCAGATTAGGGGTTAATAAGTGTAGGTAGGTGGTTGCAACATTGGGGGCGGCAGAGTAGGGGTTAATAAATATAATATAGGGTTTAGCAATGTTGGGGGCAGCAGATTAGGGGTTCATAAGTATAATGTAGGTGGCCGCGGGTCCGGAGCGGCATATTAGGGGTTAATAATTATAATGTAGGTGTCGGCAATGTCGGGGGCGGCAGATTAGGGGTTAATAAGTGTAAGATTAGGGGTGTTTAGACTCGGGTTCATGTTAGGGTGTTAGGTGTAGACATAAAATGTATTTCCCCATAGAAATCAATGGGGCTGCGTTACGGAGTTTTACGCTGCTTTTTTGCAGGTGTTAGACTTTTTTTCAGCCGGCTCTCCCCGTTGATTCCTATGGGAAATCGTGCACGAGCACGTTACACCAGCTCACCGCTAACGTAAGCAGCGCTGGTATCGGAGTGCGGTAATGAGCAAAATTCTTGTCTGGTTTGTAAAAACTCGTAATACCAGCGCTGTCTGTAAGTGAGCGGTGAGCATAAACTGCTTGTTAGCACCACATAGCCTCTAACGCAAAACTCATAATCTAGGTGTTTGTATTTTGATTTAAATAGGTATTATTTAGTTAATAATTTAAACTATAATTTATGGCTATTTAAATAATGTTAAAGTTAGGGGGCGTTAGGTTTAGGATTAGGGTTAGGTTTAGGGGTTAATATAGTTTAATCTAGGTTGTTGCTATGTGGGGGCCAGCAGTTTAGGGGTTAATTAATATGTTTAGCTAGTGTTGGTGATCTGGGGGGTGCATTTTAGGGGTTAATAGGTTTAGTTAGTGTTGGCGATGTCGTGGGAACTGAGGTTTAGGAGTTAATAGGAGTTAATAGGTTTAGTTAGTGTTGGCGATGTTTGGTAATGGTGCTTTAGGGGTAAGTAGGTTTAGGTAGAGTTGGCGATGTGGGGGGGTGCAGTTTAGGGGTTAATAGTTTTAGTTAGTGTTAGTGATGTGAGGGAACGGTGGTTTAGGGGTTAATACTTTAGTGATTTATTTAGTGTTGGCGATGTTTGGGAACGGCGGTTTAGGGGTTAATAGGTTAAGATAGTATTGGTTATCTGGGGAGGTGCGGATTAGGGGTTAATAGGTTTAGTTTGTGTCAGTGATGTCTGGAAACTGCGGTTTCAGGGTTAATAACTTTATTTCATTGTTTAGTTAGTGTTGGTGATGTGGGGGCAGCGGTTTAGGGGTTAATAGGTTTAGGTAGTGTTAGTGATGTGGGGGGGACGGCAATTTAGGGGTTCATAGCTTTATTTAGTGGTGGCGTGAGTTGCAGCGGTTTTACATAATTTTGTTTCGCCAATCGCCGGAACATTAGTAAAAAAAATTACGTTCCGGTCTGTAATAAAGATTCGGTCCGACATTAATAATAATTCGGTAACGGTTTCGAATGCATCCGATTTTCAAAATTCGTAACGACACAAATAAATTCCGAAACCGAATTACTGACACATACCAAATTATTATGAATGTCTTCCACTGAATTTTTTCATGACAGAATTGAAACGAAACAAAGCAAATTGAATTTTTTGATCGCGCACAAGTCTACAAAAGAACAAAACTATTTATATTTTTTATCGGACCTTCGGCTTAGCACACCTTTGGTTTAGTGCTCGTGTAAAAGTCAGACTCAGAATTTTATAGTGCACTCCATAGAATTTAAAGCTGCAATGCTATTCGATCTCCATATGTTAGCGTGCCCTAGGCTTTCACTCAATCGCTGACATTTTACTTTTCACTTATAATGTCAAAGTAAAAACGGCAGCACTATGCATACCGTTCTAGCAGTACCGCTACATTTTTTATGCTCCACTTGTAATCTAAGCCATTTTTTGTTAAGTTATAAAATCTGTATCCACCCATATTAGCTATTCATTGTCAATATTGAATTAAATACCTATCATGCTTCATTACCTAGTATCACTTGTTTTCCTGAAGGTGATCAAAAATGGTTGCAATATAGCTCCTAGAGAGCTTGCAATTTGCTATATAATTTCTTAATGTGTAAATTCAACTGCTTTGAAATGGGAGTCATATACGGCTAGATTACGAGTCTTGCGTTAGCCTTAAAAAGCAGTGTTGAGAGGTCCCAACGTGTCATGAACCAAGCCTCCAGACTAAAAAGAAAAAGAAAAGGTCTGGGAGGCATTCTGCTAAGAAGGGCTGTATAGGGATTTGAACCTGTGGCTCTGTGGTTGCTATTTCTGTTTGCTTACATGTTGAGCCACAGCCAGTTCCAACAATAGCATGGATCTTAAAAGATCTGATAAATAACTATTTGCCTTACTTGTTATTACACCTGTGCAACACACAGGTGTTCTCAATTCTGGAATTGATCAGAACCAACCCTGTGCAAAACCTCCCTATTTAAGGATGGCTTTTAGTCTGCATTTTTGTCTTCACATTGGATCTGTTTTGTCAAGTCAGAACCTGTTTCCTGTATTTCTTTGGAGAAAAGATTTCCTTTGCACCTGTTTACAAGGTATTACCAGGAGAAAGCCTTTACCTTTAAACCTGTTACCAATCTACAAGTTTGTTTCCTGCTTTATGCAATTCCTGCACTTGGCCATTGCCAGGAGAAGGATTTCCTTTGCACCTGTTTACAAGGTATTACCAGGAGAAAACCTTTACCTTTAAACCTGTTACCAATCTTCAAGTTTGTTTCCTGCCTTGTGCATTTCCTGCACTCAGCAATTATAAGGAGAGAGACTTTACCTTTAAACCTGTTACCAGTTTGCAAGTTGTTTCCTGCATTGTGCAATTCCTGCACTCAGCAATTACAAGGAGAGACACTTTACCTTTAAACCTGTTACCAGTTTGCAAGTTGTTTCCTGCATTGTGCAATTCCTGCACTCAGCAATTACAAGGAGAAAGACTTTACCTTTAAACCTGCTACCTGTTTACAAGTTGTTTTCTGCCTTGTGCAAATCTTACATTTCAGTTATTACCAAGAGAAAGACTTTCCTTTTTGAATCTGCATCTCTGCTTACTAGTTTTCTTTATTTTCACTCCTGCTGTATGTGGTCTTAACATACCTGAGTAGCATATTTAAATATTCTGCAAGTATTTGCTTAAACAAAGTATTTTGTTATTCAAATAAATTTGTTTTCATTTTCAATCAGTATGGCTTCTACTAACCTTCCTTTAAAGCAACTGTTCCAGACAATGAGGCTCTCACATGATATCCTGAGACAGAACATGACAGAATGTGAAGACCTTAAAAGAGAGCCCTCTGGGATTATTGCTATATTGGATTCAGTGTTAAAGTTTATTAAGGACATACTCATTAACTTTATGGAGCTGGTGGAAATGTTATCTCTCCCAACCGAAACCTTGTCTAAAGTTACCTCCCAAACAAGGAAAGGTTTTAAAGAACCCTTAACAGAAGAGGAGAAAATTCGGCGAAGACAGCTTAACCTCTGTTTCTATTGTGGGGGAACTGGTCACCACATCACAGGGTGTCCAGTAAGACCCCCTAGAGGATCAAGTCGAGATATAGCCAAGTTTAAAATGGACTCTGATGTTAAGGGAACAAATTATTCTTCCACTAGCAAACTTAAAGATACTCCTGGAGAGGATCCAGCTACTGAGAATACATCAATTCTACAAACAACCGTTTCTAACACGCTTCAAGAAATGGTACCTGATTTGAAACAGATGGTCATTGGGAGTACAACTCCAACTACATCCATTACCCATACCACTGCATCTGTTTCTGCATCAACCACATTGGGGAACTCTGCAAAAATACCTCCTGGAAATCCTGCACATTACCTTGTTTCTGCCCTGGCTGGAGATCCAGCTAACAAATGTCACTCATCAGACATAAAAGTGACAAACCTTCCAGCTAAATCAGACTCTGCCAATTCTAAAGATCCACACCTCCTTGCACCACCTTCACCCAGCTACTCATTGACTGAGAAAGAATTGGATGAGATGGTTGAATTGGATATAAATGGCACAGAAAATGAATTCCTGGACTCTGAAGGAGAGGTCATACTTTACCCGGAGGTACTCTACCCATCAGGCAGATATGACCCAGATAACAAATTCCTTGACTCTGAAGGAGAGGTCTTTTCCTACCCGGAGGTACTCTGCCCATCAGCCAGTCCATTGCAAGCTGCTGGGTATAATCAGGAACCTCTAAATCAAAACTGTCTTGGTTTTTCAACTCTTGTTATGCCTACAGGGATATCTTCTAAGGGTCCCCAATCTCAGGCAGCTGTTCCAAGCGAAGAATCAATTCCATCTGATTGTATTAGGGCTTCAAATGGAACACTTGTTCGTAAATCTCACCTTCAGATGTTTGATCAGGCTTTGAGCGCCCAGAGTGCGCTCTTTGGAGGGGGCATCTGTCATGAACCAAGCCTCCAGACTAAAAAGAAAAAGAAAAGGTCTGGGAGGCATTCTGCTAAGAAGGGCTGTATAGGGATTTGAACCTGTGGCTCTGTGGTTGCTATTTCTGTTTGCTTACATGTTGAGCCACAGCCAGTTCCAACAATAGCATGGATCTTAAAAGATCTGATAAATAACTATTTGCCTTACTTGTTATTACACCTGTGCAACACACAGGTGTTCTCAATTCTGGAATTGATCAGAACCAACCCTGTGCAAAACCTCCCTATTTAAGGATGGCTTTTAGTCTGCATTTTTGTCTTCACATTGGATCTGTTTTGTCAAGTCAGAACCTGTTTCCTGTATTTCTTTGGAGAAAAGATTTCCTTTGCACCTGTTTACAAGGTATTACCAGGAGAAAGCCTTTACCTTTAAACCTGTTACCAATCTACAAGTTTGTTTCCTGCTTTATGCAATTCCTGCACTTGGCCATTGCCAGGAGAAGGATTTCCTTTGCACCTGTTTACAAGGTATTACCAGGAGAAAACCTTTACCTTTAAACCTGTTACCAATCTTCAAGTTTGTTTCCTGCCTTGTGCATTTCCTGCACTCAGCAATTATAAGGAGAGAGACTTTACCTTTAAACCTGTTACCAGTTTGCAAGTTGTTTCCTGCATTGTGCAATTCCTGCACTCAGCAATTACAAGGAGAGACACTTTACCTTTAAACCTGTTACCAGTTTGCAAGTTGTTTCCTGCATTGTGCAATTCCTGCACTCAGCAATTACAAGGAGAAAGACTTTACCTTTAAACCTGCTACCTGTTTACAAGTTGTTTTCTGCCTTGTGCAAATCTTACATTTCAGTTATTACCAAGAGAAAGACTTTCCTTTTTGAATCTGCATCTCTGCTTACTAGTTTTCTTTATTTTCACTCCTGCTGTATGTGGTCTTAACATACCTGAGTAGCATATTTAAATATTCTGCAAGTATTTGCTTAAACAAAGTATTTTGTTATTCAAATAAATTTGTTTTCATTTTCAATCAGTATGGCTTCTACTAACCTTCCTTTAAAGCAACTGTTCCAGACAATGAGGCTCTCACATGATATCCTGAGACAGAACATGACACAACGCTGCTTTTTAAGGCCTGCTGGTATTACGAGTCTGGCAGGTACAGGTGTACCGCTCACTTTTTTTCCGCGATTTTCACATACCGCAAATCCCCTTACATTAATTGCGTATCCTATCATTTTAATGGGATTTTCCTAATGCCGGTATTAAGATTGCTGGAAAAAGTGAGCGGTAGACCCTCTCCTGTCCAGACTCCTACCGCATTTAAAAGTCAGTAGTTAAGAGTTTCATGGGCTAACGCAGTAACATAAAACTCTTAACTAAAGTGCTACAAAGTACACTAACACCCATAAACTACATATTAACCCCTAAACCGAACCCCCCCCCACATCGCAAACACTTAACTAAAATGTTTAACCCCTAATTTGCCGACCGGGCGTCACCGCTACTGTAATAAATATATTAACCCCTAAACCGCCGCACTCCCACCTCGCAAACACTAGTTAAATTTTATTAACCCCTAATCTGCCGTCCCTAACATTGCCGACACCTACCTACATTTATTAACCCCTAATCTGCCGCCCCAACGTCGCCGCTACTATATTAAATTTATTAACCCCTAAACCTAAGTCTAACCCTAAGTCTAACCCCCCCTAACTTAAATATAATTTAAATAAAACGAAATAAAATTACTACTATTAAATAATTTAATCCTATTTAAAATTAAATACTTACCTATAAAATAAACCCTAAGCTAGCTGCAATATAACTAATAGTTATTAACTATTTAATAGCTACCTAGTTAAAATAAATTCAAATTTACCTGTAAAATAAATCCTAACCTTAGTTACAATTTCACCTAACACTACACTATCATTAAATTTATTACATAAACTACCTACAATTAACTACAATTAAATTAAATAAACTAAAGTACAAAACCCCCCACTAAATTACAGAAAATAAAAAAGAATTAAATTTTTTAAGCTAATTACAACTAATCTAATCCCCCTAATAAAATAAAAAAGCCCCCAAAATAATAAAATTCCCTATCCTATACTAAATTACAAATTGCCCTTAAAAGGGCCTTTTGCGGGGCATTGCCCCAAAGTAATCAGCTCTTTTACCTGAAAAAAAATACAATACCCCCCCAACATTAAAAACCATCACCCACACACCCAACCCTACTCTAAAACCCACCCAATCCCCCCTTAAAAAAACCTAACACTACCCCCTTGAAGATCACCCTACCTTGAGCTGTCTTCACCCAGCTGGGCACAAGTGGACCTCCAGAGGGGCAGAAGTCTTCATCTGATCCGGCCAGAAGAGGACATCCAGACCGGCAGAAGTCTTCATCCAGGCGGCATTTTCTATCTTCTTCCATCCAGAGCGGAGCGGGTCCATCTTCAAGACATCCAATGCGGAGCATCCTCTGCCAATCGATGCCGACTAAAGAATAAAGGTTCCTTTAAGTGACATCATCCAAGATGGCGTCCCTTCAATTCGAACAGCCAATAGAATGCAAGCTCAATCCTATTGGCTGATTGGATCAGCCAATAGGATTGAACTTTAATCAGCCAATAGGATTTTTCCTACCTTAATTCTGATTGGCTGATAGGATGATCTTGGATGATGTCACTTAAAGAAACCTTCATTCGTCAGATGTCTTCAAGATGGACCCGCTCCGCTCCGGATGGAAGAAGATAGAAGATGCCGCCTGGATGAAGACTTCTGCCGGTCTGGATGTCCTCTTCTGGCCGGATTGGATGAAGACTTCTGCCCCTCTGGAGGTCCACTTGTGCCCGTCTGGGTGAAGACGGCTCAAGGTAGGGTGATCTTCAAGGGGGTAGTGTTAGGTTTTTTTTAAGGGGGGATTGGGTGGGTTTTAGAGTAGGGTTGGGTGTATGGGTGGTGGGTTTTAATGTTGGGGGTATTGTATTTTTTTTTCAAGTAAAATAGCTGATTACTTTGGGGCAATGCCCCGCAAAAGGCCCTTTTAAGGGCTATTTGTAATTTAGTATAGAGTAGGGAATTTTATTATTTTGGGGGCTTTTTTATTTTATTAGGGGGATTAGATTAGGTGTAATAAGTTTAAAAATTTGTAATTCTTTTTTATTTTTTTTTGTAATTTAGTTTATTTTATTTAATTGTAGTTAATTGTAGGTAATTTATGTAATTAATTTAATGATAGTGTAGTGTTAGGTGTAATTGTAACTTTGGTTAGGATTTATTTTACAGGTAAATTTGTACTTATTTTAACTAGGAAGTTATTAAATAGTTAATAACTATTTAATAACTATTGTACCTAGTTAAAATCAATACAAAGTTGCCTGTAAAAAAATATAAATCCTAAGCTAGCTACAATATCTATTAGTTATATTGTAGCTATCTTAGGGTTTATTTTATCGGTAAGTATTTTTTGTTTTAAATAGGATTAATTTATTTAATTGTAGTAAATTTATTTAGATGTATTTAAATTATATTTAAGTTAGGGAGGGGTTAGGGTTAGACTTAGGTGTTAATAAATTTATTATAGTGGCGGCGACGTTGGTGGCGGCGGCGGCAGATTAGGGGTTAATGAATTTAATTTAGTTGCGGCGACATTGGGGGGGGCAGATTAGGGGTTAATAAATAAAATGTAGGGTTCGGCAATGTTGGGGGCATCAGATTAGGGGTTCATAAGTATAATGTAGGTGCGGCGGTGTCCGGAGAGGCAGATTAGGGGTTAATAATATAATGCAGGAGGCGGTGATATCAAAGGCGGTGGATTAGGGGTTAATTAGTGTAAGATTAGGGGTGTTTAGACTCGGGGTTCATGTTAGGGTGTTAGGTGTAGACATAAAATGTATTTCCCCATAGGAAACAATGGGGCTGCGTTAGGAGCTGAACGCTGCTTTTTTGCAGGTGTTAGTTTTTTTTCCAGCCAGCTCAGCCCCATAGTTTCCTATGGGGAAATTGTGCACGAGCACGTTTTGCCAGCTCACCGCTACCGTAAGCAGCCGTGGTATTACAGTGAGATGTGGAGTTAAATTTTGCTCAACGCTCACTTTTCGAAAGCTAACGCCAGTTT
>NW_026511129.1:0-35568 GCF_027579735.1 Bombina bombina | reverse complement strand
TCATCCGTGTACTTTAGCTTTGGTATTGGTATCCCATAAGTAATGGATGATCCGTGGACTGGATACACTTAACAAGAGAAAACATAATTTATGCTTACCTGATAAATTTATTTCTCTTGTAGTGTATCCAGTCCACGGCCCGCCCTGTCATTTTAAGGCAGGTCTAAAATTTAATTAAACTACAGTCACCACTGTACCCTATGGTTTCTCCTTTCTCTGTTTGTTTCAGTCGAATGACTGGATATGGCCTGTTGGGAAGGAGAATATCCCATAAGTAATGGATGATCCGTGGACTGGATACACTACAAGAGAAATAAATTTATCAGGTAAGCATAAATTATGTTTTTTGTCGAATCCAAGAACAAAATCTTGATTCCGTGTGAAGGTGCCTAGGAAATGAAAACACTGTCTTATTAGAGTTACGCTTTCCACAAGGAGGAAATGACAAAGATATTATTGCATGATCCGATATCACGATCTGCTGGATTTCCGACTCCAGCTTCCAGATGGATACAGCTTCTGAGACCAGAAAAATATCGATTCGCGAAAAAGTTCTGTGGGCTTTGGACTCACACGTATATTGCAATGTATCAGGATTTTGCACTCTCCAAACATCAACCAGGCTTACTATTCAGTAAATACTAAAGAAACAGAATTTCAGTTTTGCCCATCCCCAGAAGAGAACAGTATGTAACTTAAGTTACCAACATATCCACTCCCTCATTTCCCTGAAGGTAGTGGCTTTATTGAGAGAGTGCTAATTTTGCAAGATAACAAGTAATTTATTTATTTTTTACTTTGATTTTGCATATTTGTTTTTAGGAGCACTATTTCATATCCATGTAATGTGCTTTTAATGGTGTTTAATACTTATTGTTTGCCTTCTGACTGTTATAGAACTGATTAGATAGACATGATGGGGTTTTCAAAGCTTGAGGCCTCAGGGGGAGCCGTTATGTGCAAATACAGAATGGGATCAAGCTAATTCTATAATGAAACTTAAATTACTCTAAGTAATTCCTTTTATTCTCCAGTATAAGATTTTATAGAATATATTCTTGCAACCAAGTGGACATATGTCTGGATGCAAATATATTCAACAAAATCTTAAATTGCATATAAACTAATCACACTTGCCATCAAGTGGGCATCTGTCTGGATTCAGTCTGATTTGTAATGATTATGTTACTCATTTGGATAATCACATGTTTTGTTTTGCTGCTATGTATGTTAGAAAAAATTATTAAAACAGATTCATTTTAATTTTAAATGGGCTGAATCATTTAATTTAAACTGGTGCTTTTCCTTTATAGACACTCTGGAGATGACAACCAGATGCTTGTATGTGATACATGCGATAAAGGCTATCATACGTTTTGTCTACAGCCTGTTATGGACTCTGTACCAACAAATGGCTGGAAATGTAAGGTGAGTTTCATTTACCATAGCAATTCAAAGTACAGACCTTTTTTTTTCCCCTCTCTTCTCATTTCCCTCCCTCTCTCTTCTCATTTCCCTCCCTGCATCATTCAGATTTTAAGATGAAATTGCTCTATACACAGTTGAGGGAACTCATTTGACAAAGTGTATTCCTAGTAGTTGTAGTTATACAAAGATAGGCATACCAATGGACATTGATGGTGGTAAATGGCTGTCAGGTGTCACTTGTAGCTTTATTCAGCAAGCTGCAGAACCTCAGCAAGTACCATAAATAACTTACCACATGGTGTCCAAGAACAGGGGCTCAGGGGCACTTTAGAAGCAAGGTTCTTTTGATCTGCTGCCACCACTAATGTGAGCTGATCATGCAGGAAGTGGAGTCAGCCATATTGGACTTTTTCTTTTTTGCCAACAGAACGTACTAGTATCCTTTAGTCAGACTAATATCTATAGAAACCACTTTATATGATCCTAGAATTTCCATGAATTCTATGTCAGGGATCAGTATTCCATCCCAATTTATTTTTATAAGCTAAGGTTAGCAGATTCTTTCCTGAATGGTTGACAGAAGTTGGTTATTCCAGCACCTTATTCTGTCAAGGAAAACATTTACATCTTCAGCATATTCAAATTGGTGATTTGTTTAACGTGGATAATATAATACAACCCATTATAAATTAATGTCCTTTGATTTTCTTGAATTGCATTTTTTTTCTGCCATGTTTTACGTCTTGTATTTGGAAGTACAGGTTACTACCATATGAGACAGTACAGGAATTATATAGGTACAAAGCTTTGTCAGGTGGCAGTATGGTAGACTGCTAATTTCATTTCTAATACAAGCTAGATATCCACGGTCTGCTTCCACTGAATTTTAACAAGATTTTTCACTACAGTAGCTTTTGATTCCACTGTTTTACATTAAAAAAGTTATAAAGAAGTATTTTATTTTCGGTTTCCATCAATATTTGTTTTGCAGTTTATTCTGTTTTAAATCTTTCCCACCCAACATCTGCATTGCATTGTACTCTTCTCATCTGATAAGATATACATATGCTTGTTCTTGTATTTTGGATTTAGTTTTGATTGATGATTTCCAAGTGTTGTATTCTGCAATATATTTTGTCCCTTTTCATTGTATGCCCTCTGACTGTCTGTAAGCAAAGGGCTTTTGGAAGCAAAGAACAGAGCTAAATTGCCTGCAGGAGATTTTTCCTTTTTTTCATTTTGCAAAGCAATCCAATTTGTGTATCTCCACACAAAGTGAATTGTCAGAAACATTAACCTGATCAGTTCCTAGGGCACAAGAGGAAAGGTGTAATATTTTAGTAGTTAAAGTGATCTTTTAAAGTTACATCAGCTGTTTTCTCCAAATCACTAAACGTACTGTATCAAGTTTATTTCATGGTCATTGTACCCAATTCTACCTTGTACTTTTTAAATGCTTACTGAAGATGGATTAAAAAGTTTATTTTGGTACATGATTTACTGGACTTTTAGCATCCTTTTTTTTTTTTTTAGAACTGCAGAATTTGTGCAGAATGTGGGACGCGAACCAGCAGCCTTTGGCACCTCAACTGTTTAATATGTGACAACTGCTTCCAACAGCAAGATAACTTACCTTGTCCCTTTTGTGAAAAGTCCTTTGAGCCAGACCTGCAGAAAGATATGTTGCATTGTCAACTATGTAAAAGGTAAACATTGATGGTTAAAACGTGTACAATAAAACTTGGAGTTGGATTGAGTTAGAATGTGTTACATTTTGTTAATCTTGCATTAATTAGGCATAAATACTTAGTTTTTTTATGTTATGGATAAATGGACAGTAAAACTCCTATTTTTGAAATAAAAGTGTAGAAGTATATTTACCGACAGTATATAGAAAATAGGTCTTTTACTATAGTCTGTAAGTTATATAGTTAAATATTTCTGTGACAACCAAGAAGATAGTATAACTTGCCCTGCTAATACGTTTCCCCCCCCCCCCCCCCATGTCAAATACATAGCTTAAAGACTGATAAACGTATCCACTGTTAATTTAAAAAAAAAAAGGAAAAAAAAGGTTTTTCTTCCTAAATGGAAAGAGTCCATAGCTGCATTTTATTACTTTTGGGAAATAAGAACCTGGCCGCCAGGAGAAGGCAAAGACACCCCAGCCAAAGGCTTAAATACTCCTCCCACTTCCCTCATCCCCCAGTCATTCTTTGCCTTTCGTCCCAGGAGGTTGGCAGAGAAGTGTTTTGTCTCTTATGGAGGGATAGTACTTTTCGACATGGGACGGGAGTTTTAAGTAATTCTATCAGTATCTCAGTGAGAGCCTGGATGAAAGTTAGAGTCCGGAGATGCAGGGAGAGTCTTTCTGTGAAACCATCCCGACTCATATTAACAGCTCCACAAGCAATCAGCGTTGTCTAACTTCGCTTTGCTGCCTGCTTTCTTCTCTCAATTCAATGGTGGAGGCGCTGCTTCTATTTGTCACACTTGAAGGGCCGTGTTCTTGTTCCACGGCGTAGATTCTGGTAAGATTGTTTCATTTTCAATGTACTGTAACTTATTTGTTTTCCGTAAGGAACTATCTTGCAGGACTTATTAAGTATATTTATAGGGCCTCAGTGAGGCTCCTTTGGTATCTTGGATTAGACGGTTAATATCTCCCAAGGAGGATTATTAAACAGGGTTTTTTTAATCATGTTTTTGTGATTCAACCTGCTTATGTGTAGTGTTAACTGGGCTCTTGGCTTAGAACATAAAGGCCTTTGGAAGTGACGCAACCTTATGGTTGGGCGCGCTTTTTTTTTTTTGGACTGTATGGTTCACCTTTTGACTGGACGTGTTTACGTTCTGGTCTTCCATTTTCTCATTCCTGACCGTGTATCGACTGAAAAATTAGAGTCTGCTTGTGTCTGGTTC
The DNA here is from genome assembly GCF_027579735.1 of Bombina bombina. NCBI lineage: Eukaryota > Metazoa > Chordata > Amphibia > Anura > Bombinatoridae > Bombina > Bombina bombina. The sequence continues at coordinate 31,218 of NW_026511129.1, read as the reverse complement.
TAGGAGGTGGTGAGTGCCCCAGCCATTGTGGGTGTCAGGTGCCGATTAAGTTTTTTCTTGGTCCATATTATTATATTCTTTATCTAGTTATGGAGGATTCCGATGCTGAGACTGTTCAAATTTCAGATTCGACTTGTGAGGAATGCAAATTGGCCCCGTTGACACAGGTCAATCAGTTGTGTTCGATATGCTGTATTAGTGTGCCCTGTTCCTCTGGCTCTGAGAATCAGGGGTCTGCTGAGCCATCCGCCTCTGGGAGTTTTGTCCTCCGAGAGGCGAGTTCCCTACCGCTCCCTCCTACTACACATGTGGGTAACCCAGGTTATGTTTATCCCTCCTTACAGGGCGGCTTGTTTTCACTTTCACATATTTTTGGCGATTATGCATCTGCAAAGTCCAGACGTTTATTTGCGTTTGTGCTCGTGCCCGATCGTCCCGGGTCTACCGGCTTTGGGTGGGCCTATACAGTTCCCTGTGGGTGTACCTGTCCCTGAGTGTGTGTCTTTCGTTACAGAATAGTGCATCTTCACGTTTTACTCAGACATATCTTTGAGTTGTGAAGACAAAAACAAGAGAGCGCTCTCTTGTTTTTGTCTTCACTTCTTAGATTTCCCGATCCACCACCGGTTTCAAGAGGAGCTGCCTTACTTTGAACATTTTCACCTATTGTGGATGTCCACATATATTATTTTTCGAACAATTTCTGATTAGCACTTAATCACATACACAGTGCATCCAGGTTGTATTATTGGTTACATTGTTTTTGCATAATTGTATCGTTTCTCTTATTTGTATTTTTTGCACAGTGTATTTCTATTTGGCAGTACGATTTTTGACATATTGTATTTTCACTATATTTATTATTTTTTAGTTTCACATTTCGTGCATTGAATCCTCTTTTTCCAGGCGCACCCTATTTATATGCTCCTTGCATATATTTCTTTTGCATGATGTACCGAGTCCACGGATTCATCCTTACTTGTGGGATATTATCCTTCCTAACAGGAAGTGGCAAAGAGAGCACCACAGCAGAGCTGTCTATATAGTTCCCCCCTTAACACCACCCTCCAGTCATTCTCTTTGCCGGCTCTAAGCAGGAAGGGTAAAGTGAAAGAGGTGTTAAACTGTTAGTTTTATTTTATCTACAATCAAGAGTTTGTTATTTTTAAATGGTACCGGTGTTGTACTATTTGCTCTTAGGCAGGACATAGATGAAGATTTCTGCCTGGAGGATGATGATCTTAGCATTTGTAACTAAAGTCCACTGCTGTTCCCACAGAAGCTGAGGAGTACAGGAAAACTTCAGTGTGAGGAACGGTTTCTTGCATTCTTACAGCAATGAGGTATGTTCAGTCCTTTTTTCTGCAGAAACTTGGATAACTACAGAAAGGCTGACATTATCCCCATTAGGGGAAGGGTAAGCAGTAATCCTAGTATTAGAAGGGGTATTACTAGCTTGCATATAGGGCTAATCTTATGGGAACTCAGTTTATATGTTATATTGAAACAAATGTTTGTGTGTCTGGGAGTACTGTGTTTATTTTATTTGGGACTTCTGTTTGGAGGGTTCACTTGGCTTATTTGGGCTTTTTTATAACCCACATGGCTCAAAGTTCGTTTTGTAAATTTGTGAGGGGCGGGGCCTATTTTCGCACTTCAGTTGCGCGAAAATAGGCAAGCAGCAAGCTACAACAGAAGGGTCCTGGAGCACTTCTAAGGGCCTAATCGAAGCTTTCTTTCCACATTCTTGATCTTTGAGGGCAGGTAGGTGCCACAGCAGAGCTGTGGCAGGGTACTGACAAGGGTTTTACCAGGTTTTTAACACTTTTTGATCCGGTTTTCTCATTTAAGGGTTAATTACCTTAATATTTGTGGTGCAATCTTACTAAAGCTTGAGAGGTATACTGTAAAAATTTTGGAAAGTTTGGAGTAATTTTAAGCAGTTTTGCAGTTTGCGTATACCTTTTTTTCTCTTAAAGGCACAGTACCGTTTTTGAAAATTGTGTTTTTTCCATTAAATAAAGTGTTTTCCAAGCTTGCTTGTCTCATTACTAGCCTGTTCAACATGTCTGACATTGAGGAAACTCATTGCTCAATTTGTTTAGAAGCCATTGTGGAACCCCCTCTCAGAATGTGTCCCACTTGTACTGATATGTCTATAAATTGCAAACAGCATATTTTGACTTATAAGGGTTTGGCATTAGATGATTCTCAGACAGAAGGAAATCAGGTTTTGCCATCTAGTTCTCCCCAAGTGTTACAACCAGTAACGCCTGCACAAGCGACGCGAAGTACTTCTAGTGCGTCTAAATTTTTCACCTTGCAAGATATGGCCTCAGTTATAAATACTACCCTCAGAGGTTTTAAATAAATTGCCAGGGTTGCAAGGGAAGCGCAGTAGCTCTGGGTTAAGAACAAATGCTGAGCCTTCTGACGCTTTAGTAGCCGTATCCGATATTCCCTCACAATGTTCTGAGGTAGGGATGAGGGATTTGCTATCTGAGGGAGAGATTTCAGATTCAGGAAAGATGTTCCCTCAGACAGATTCAGATATGACGGCATTTAAATTTAAGCTAGAGCACCTCCGCTTATTGCTCAGGGAGGTTTTAGCGACTCTGGATGATTGTGACCCTATTGTAGTTCCAGAGAAATTGTGTAAAATGGACAAATATTTAGAGGTTCCTGTTTACACTGATGTTTTTCCGGTCCCTAAGAGGATTTCGGACATTGTTACTAAGGAGTGGGATAGACCAGGTATTCCCTTCGCTCCCCCTCCTGTTTTTAAGAAAATGTTTCCCATATCTGACACCATAAAGGACTCATGGCAGACGGTCCCTAAGGTGGAGGGAGCTATTTCTACTCTAGCTAAGCGTACAACTATACCTATTGAAGACAGTTGTGCTTTCATTGATCCTATGGATAAAAAATTAGAGCTTCTCCTAAAGAAAATTTTTGTTCATCAAGGTTTTCTTCTTCAACCTATTGCGTGCATTGTTCCTGTAACCACTGCAGCTGCCTTTTGGTTTGACTCTCTAGAAGAGGCTCTTCAGATGGAGACCCCACTAGATGATATTCTGGACAGAATTAAGGCTCTTAAGTTAGCTAATTCTTTTGTTACAGACGCTGCTTTTCATCTTGCTAAATTAGCGGCAAAGAATTCAGGTTTTGCCATTTTAGCGCGTAGAGCGTTATGGCTTAAGTCCTGGTCGGCTGATGTGTCATCTAAATCTAAGCTTTTGACCATCCCTTTCAAAGGTAAGACCCTCTTCGGGCCTGCTCTGAAAGAGATAATTTCAGACATCACTGGAGGGAATGGTCATGCCCTCCATCAAGATAAGTCAAATAAGACAAGGACGAAAAAAAAATTTTTTCGTTCCTTTCGAAACTTCAAGGGTGGTCCCGCTTCTTCTTCCCCTGCTGCAAAGCAAGAGGGGAACTTTGCTCAATCCAAGCTAACCTGGAGACCTAATCAGGCTTGGAACAAGGGTAAACAGGCCAAAAAGCCTGCTGCTGCCACTAAGACACCATGAAGGGATAGCCCCCGATCCGGGACTGGATCTAGTAGGGGGCAGACTCTCTCTCTCTTTGCTCAGGCCTGGGCAAGAGATGTTCAGGATTCCTGGGCAGTAGAAATTGTAACCCAGGCATACCTTCTAGATTTCAAGGATTCTCCTCCAAGGGGGAGGTTCCATCTTTCTCAATTGTCTGTAAACCCGACAAAAAGAGAGGCGTTCTTATGCTGTGTAGAAGACCTTTTTACCATGGGAGTGATCTGCCCAGTCCCAAAAGCAGAGCAGGGGCAGCGGTTCTACTCCAATCTGTTTGTGGTTCCCAAGAAAGAGGGAACTTTCAGACCAATTCTAGATCTCAAGATCCTAAACCAATTCCTAAGAGTCCCATCTTTCAAGATTGAGACCATTCGGACTATCTTACCATTGATCCAGGAGGGTCAATATATGGCTACCGTGGACTTAAAGGATGCATATCTACACATTCCTATCCACAAAGATCATCACCAGTTCCTCAGGTTCGCCTTTCTGGACAAGCATTATCAGTTTGTGGCTCTTCCCTTCGGGTTGGCCACGGCGCCACATATCTTCACAAAGGTGCTAGGGTCCCTTCTGGCGGTTTTAAGGCCGTGGGGCATAGCAGTGGCGCCTTATCTAGACGACATTCTAATTCAAGCGTCGACTTTCCAACTAGCCAAGTCCCACACGGACTTAGTGTTGGCTTTTCTAAGATCTCACGGGTGGAAGGTGAACGTAAAAAAGAGTTCTCTTTCCCCCCTCACAAGGGTTTCATTTCTAGGGACTCTGATAGACTCGGTGGACATGAAAATATTTCTGACGGAGGTCAGGAAATCAAAGATTTTGTCCACCTGCCGAGCTCTTCATTCCATTCCTCTGCAGTCAGTGGCTCAGTGTATGGAGGTCATCGGTCTAATGGTAGCGGCAATGGACATAGTTCCGTTTGCTCGCTTGCATCTCAGACCACTGCAACTATGCATGCTCAATCAGTGGAATGGGGATTATGCAGATTTATCTCCTCAGACAAATCTGGATCAAGTGACCAGAGACTCTTTTCTTTGGTGGTTGTCACAGGATCATCTGTCCCAGGGAATGTGTTTCCGCAAGCCAGATTGGGTTATAGTGACGACAGACGCCAGCCTTCTGGGCTGGGGTGCAGTCTGGAATTCCCTGAAAGCACAGGGTTTGTGGACTCGGGAGGAGGCTCTCCTACGATAAATATTCTGGAATTAAGAGCGATATTCAATGCTCTCCAGGCATAGCCTAAGCTGGCTTCGGCCAGATTCATCAGGTTTCAGTCGGACAACATCACGACTGTGGCTTATATCAATCATCAGGGCGGAACAAAGAGTTCCTTGGCAATGAAAGAGGTCTCAAGGATAATCCAATGGGCAGAGGATCACTCTTGCCATCTGTCAGCGATCTATATCCCAGGGGTAGAGAACTGGGAGGCAGATTTTCTAAGTTGTCAGACTTTTCATCCGGGGCAGTGGGAACTCCATCCGGAGGTGTTTGCTCAACTGGTTTGGCTATGGGTCACACCAGAATTGGATCTGAAGCGTCTCGTCAGAACGCCAAACTTCCTCGTTACGGATCCAGGTCAAGGGATCCTCAGGCAATACTGATAGATGCTCTAGCAGTACCCTGGCCGTTCAACCTGGCTTATGTGTTTCCACCATTTCCTCTCCTTCCTCGTTTGTTTGCCAGAATCAAACAGGATAGAGCTTTGGTGATCTTGATAGCTCCTGCGTTGCCATGCAGGACTTGGTATGCAGACCTAGTGGACATGTCATCTCTGCCACCATGGACTCTCCCACTGAGACGGGACCTTCTCATTCAAGGTCCATTCCAGCATCCAAATCTAATTTCTCTGCAACTGACTGCTTGGAGATTGAACGCTTGATTCTATCAAACGCGGTTTCTCTGAGTCGATCATAGATACCTTGATTCAGGCTCGAAAGCCTGTTACCAGGAAAATTTATCATAAGATATGGCGTAAATATCCTTTTTGGTGCAAATCCAAAAGATACTCCTGGAGTAAAATCAGGATTCCTAGGATTTTGTCTTTTCTCCAAGAGGGTTTGGAGGAAGGATTGTCACCTAGTTCCCTAAAAGGACAGATATCTGCTCTGTCTATTCTGTTGCACAAGCGTCTGGCAGATGTTCCAGACGTTCAGGCTTTTTGTCAGGCTTTAGCTAGAATTAAGCCTGTGTTTAAACCTGTTGCTCCGCCATGGACTTTGAATTTAGTTCTTAAGGTTCTTCAAGGGGTTCCGTTTGAACCTATGCATTCCATAGATATTAAGCTTCTATCTTGGAAAGTTTTGTTCCTAGTTGCTATCTCTTCAGCTCGAAGAGTTTCTGAACTATCTGCTTTACAATGTGATTCGCCTTATCTTGTTTTCCATGCTGATAAGGTAGTTTTGCGTACCAAGCCTGGGTTCCTACCTAAGGTTGTTACTAACAGGAATATCAATCAGGAAATTGTTGTTCCTTCTCTGTGTCCTAATCCTCCTCCTTCTTTGAAGGAACGTCTGTTGCACAACTTGGACGTGTTTCGTGCTTTGAAATTTTATTTGCAAGCAACCAAAGATTTTCGTCAAACATCTTCTTTGTTGTCTATTCTGGAAAGCGTAGGGGTCAAAAGGCTTCGGCGACTTCTCTTTCCTTTTGGCTGAAAAGCATAATCCGTTTGGCTTATGAGACTGCTGGACAGCAGCCTCCTGAAAGGATTACAGCTAATTCTACTAGAGCGGTAGCTTCTACATGGGCTTTTAAAAATGATGCTTTTGTTGAACGGATTTGTAAGGCTGCGACTTGGTCTTCGCTCCATACCTTTTCAAAATTTTACAAATTTGATACTTTTGCTTCTTCGGAGGCTGTTTTGGGGAGAAAGGTTTTGCAAGCAGTGATGCCTTCTGTTTAGGTTCCTGTCTTGTCCCTCCCTTCATCCGTGTCCTAAAGCTTTGGTATTGGTATCCCACAAGTAAGGATGAATCCGTGGACTCGGTACATCATGCAAAAGAAAACAAAATTTATGCTTACCTGATCAATTTCTTTCTTTTGCGATGTACCGAGTCCACGGCCCGCCCTGTCTAGACAAGGTGGTATTTTTTGTTAAAAACTTCAGTCACCTCTGCACCTTATAGTTTCTCCTTTTTCTTCCTTGGCCTTTGGTCGAATGACTGGGGGGTGGAGTTAAGGGGGGAACTATATAGACAACTCTGCTGTGGTGCTTTCTTTGCCACTTCCTGTTAGGAAGGATAATATCCCACAGGTAAGGATGAATCTGTGGACTCGGTACATCGCAAAAGAACGAAATGTATCAGGTAAGCATAAATTTAGTTTTTTCATGTCTTTGAGTTATTAGAGGTTCCTATCCTTAACGGATACGGGAGTCCGCAGTCTTCTACTTTGAATGGCTCACCTCATTAGACATGAGGGAATGGTGTAATTTCCAAATTGTCTGATAATTTGAGATCTTTCCCAGTTTTTGGTTGGAAGATCAGGGTTCCATTTGGCTGGTCCTGTGGTTATGCCTGTTTTTTTCATGGGCGTTAACCTACGGGTTGCCTTATATTTTCTTTTATTCGGTTAGGATGTCTTTTACTTTCGATTATGTGTTTCCTTCGGGAACTTCTGGTATCGATTCTCTCTGGTTGCTTCTTAGGAAGTTTAAGGGACACTTTGGTCCTAGGTTTGTCTGTTTTACCTTCCCCCTCTGAGGGAGGATTTAGCCAACTTGACAGTTATGACCCCAGCTGTGGCTGGTCCTGCTAGGATTCAGATCTTCTGTCCTGTGGCTTATTTAGACATGTGGCGCCTGTTCTTCCTGGCTGGTCCGGTGGGGCGCTCGCATTATTTGTGGGTTTTCTTGTTTTTCTTAGACACTCTAAAAGGATCCATATGGCTGGGAGGATTGTGTCAGTCCGTATTCAGCATTCAATATGGTGACCGGGTGAGTGGAGTACCGCTGCGTCACTCTCTTTGCTCCAATTTCCTCGGGGCCTTGAGTTTCTTTCCTCTCTTGGGAGGATTGGGGGCTTAGCGCCTCCTTACAGTTTTGAGTGGCTTGGCCTTCTGAGGCTCTGGAATTGTCCTTGGACTTGTTCCTACTGTGGTTCTCTCCTTGAGACCTTTCAGACTTTATCCGTTCCTCGGGTTCCTTAGGGAGACCTGATTCCCTTCGGGAGTTGGTTCCTTTGTAGGGACATGGGCAGTGTGGTCTTTTTGAGCTCTGTTTAGGGTTTCTTCCCTGGAGCTGGGGGATGCTCCGCATCCTTAATTTCATCTTCTCCTCTGATTTTTTTTGGGGGGTGAGGTGGAGACTAGCTTGTTCGAGTGACTTTGTCCTCGAGGTATCCCCTTGTTCTTGGCAGTAGTGTGGCTATTGCGCCTAGGGCTCTAGTGATCTTGTTCGGTCTTGCTTTTTTAGTTCCTTGGAGCATTGGACTCCAGCAAGGGGTAGTCTCGTCTTCTGGTCGGAACTTGTGAGTTTTTCCCGTTGTTCATTTTACATTGGACATTGTATGGTATCTCCCGGGGGTCTGATTTTTATATCAGATGGGGGATTTCAGTTTCTGGGTTCTTGTTTATTTGGGGGCTCGGACTTCTCCTCACTCTGGTTCTTCCGGTAGCTGAGGTTTTTCTCACCGTTTCCTTTGTGACTTCTGTTGCGGGTTGTACCGGACTGTTAGGAATGAGAGCTGGTCCAGGGTTCCCCATTTCCAGGAAACTTGAGCGGTGTCCTTTGGTTGGGCTAGTTGAACTAGTTCTGTTGACCAGGTTTTTCTGGGTGCCGATGCCCCCTGGGTTTGCCTTTCGCCTTGATCGGTTTCCCTTGGTCGGCTTGCTGAAAGAGTGTGATGGCTCCGCTGCTCTGCAAGCAAAGGGGTTCGCCTATGGCTGTGTCCTGGGGACAGGTGCTCTGTCCTTCCAGCCCGTTTGCCAGCCCACCTTGGTCTTGGGGCGGGGGGCTTATATCCTTCTTTCGGAAGTGAAGTGTGGTCCCTTTCTTAGGACTTCTGCTGGCTTCATGAGGTTAGGACAGACGAGTTAACCTATTTCAGAGAGGTACGCTCTCTGGGTGGTTCTGTCCATTTGGAGAGTTGCTGGCTCTGCCTTGAGTCTATGTTGGGCCCTTAGCTAGATCTCTAGGTCTACGGCATTGTGGACGGTCTCCATGTGTTATTTCGGGTTGGCACCCAAGCACTATTGTAATGGATGTGCCATTTTTGCCGCTTGTTGTTTGAGCCTGGGGTTTTTCTGGTCCCCTGGTTTCAAACCTGCGGATGCTTGGGCTGGTCTCTCCTTTTTATTTTCGAAACCTATGTGTAGGTCTGGCAGTTTCGGTTGCCTAGAGTGTGCCTTCTGTAGTGGAGGTTTAGCACTCTACATTTTGGTAGGCGCTTTTAGCGAGTATTTCTTCTGTGTCAACCTGATGATGGCTGCGTATTCTTGACTCAGGTGTTTACCTTCGTCTGGGTCTGCTACATATAATTTTGCCTGAATTCCACAGGGTTCTGAGTTCAGATGATGTTTGGTCTCTGTTTTCATTTGTTCTAAGGCGCTGGTTGACTTGCTGCCTGGCAAGTGAAGAGTTGCTCTTTGAAATCAGCTACAGCTGTTTGCACCTTGATCGAGTGCTAGCTAGCTGTTCCAATCCTTGCAGGATGTTGGGAGACCTTTTTCTCTATTCTGCTACCGTTTCTAAACCTCGTGGTTTCTATTTGGATTGGGCATTGCCTCCCCTTGTTGTCAGGACCCATTTAGGTCTTGCAAGCTTGGTTTGATGGGTTTTTTTTTTTTTACGGAGTTTGTGGTGGTAACCTTTCGGTTCCCATTTGGTTCTTACTTGCCTTATTCCTTTGGGAGTTTTGGCGTGGGTTCCCTTCGCTAGTAAAGCGTGTGTGGTAGGGGACCGACTGTTGTGCGACTATGTCTCCTAGAGGACTGTTGGCTCAGTTGAGTCTGATGTTGCGGTCTCTAGCGTCTCTAGCTAGGCTTCCGGGCTATCTGCAGGTCAGTGTCCTTGGGGCCTTTTCCATATTTGTTTTCTCAGCTTCGGACAAAGCAGGGTTTTTCGTTGGGTATGGGTTTCAGGCCTGGTACCCTCAGCATGGGCAGCCTATTCTTCCCTCCCGTTTTGGCATTGTGTCCTCTATAGCTTGGGTATTGTTTTCCCAAAAGTAATGAATGCAGCTGTGGACTTTTAAGAAGAAAAACATAAATTATTCTTCTGGCACCTTTTCACCCAGATATTTCTTCTTGCTCAAGTGTTTTTGGCCTCGAGGTATCCCCTTGCTTGTGGTCCTGTGGCTGTTTGAGCGTCTATAGGCGCTAGTTTCGTTGTTTGACTTTTCATGCCTTAGCTCCTTTGGAGCTTTGGACTTCGGCAAGAGGTGGTCTCTTCCTTGGGTCGGGACTTGCGAGTTATTCTCATTATCCGGGTTGATCTGGATATTGCATTGATATCTCCCTGTAGGTCTGTTTTTTTTAATCAGACGGGGTGTTAAGTTCTCGGTTATTGTTTGTTTAAACAATTGGGGGCTCCAACCTATCTTCACCCTGGTGCTTCCGGTTGCTGAGGCTTCGCTCAGCGTTTTCCCTTGTGGATCCCGTTGCGGGTGTTACCGGACTTTTAGGCTCTAGGGTTGGTTCGGGCTTCTCCAGTTCCAGGGAACTTGGGCTAGGACCTTTATTCTGACTATTTGACCTGGTCATGGTTGGCCAAGTTTTCTGAGTGCCGATGCTCACTGGGCTTGACTTACGACTTATGGTCGGTTTCTCTCGGTCAGCTTGCTGTGGTAACCTTATGGATTCACTGCTCTGCAAGGGAATGGGTTTGCAGTGTCACTGCTACAACTATTGCACATTGGATGTGTGTTAGCAAGCAACATTTTCAGGGGGATTTCTTCCATGTTCATTTGCGTTGGAGATTTATTCTCTCCTTTAGCCTGTGGCTCCGTGTCTTGGGGGCAGGTGCTCTGCCTTTCTGGCACCATTCCTTTTCTTAGGGTGGGGGCTTATTCTTATGGAGGTGTGATCCCTTTTTTAGGGCTTCTAATGGATTCAGGAGGTTGGAACTGAGCGTTAACCTTTCAGAGAGGGGTATTCTCTCTGGGTTGTGACGTTCCATCTGGAGTCTTGCTGGCTCCATGTCGAGACTATGTTCCTTTGGGTCTATGGCCTTGTCGTCTGTTCCTAAGGAGTCGGGTTGGCACCCATGCTCTGTTGGGCTGGCTGTGGCCATTCTTCAGCTCGTTTTTGAGCTGGTGTTGGGGTTCTTCTGTTCCCCTGTTTCAGACCTACCCATGCTTGGGCTGGCCCGGCTGGGAGTGGGTTCTGAGATGCGTTGTCAACTTCAGGATCTAGGTTGGCATAGTGGCTAGCTCCCTGGATTTGCAAGCAGAAGGTCCAGGGTTCCAATCCACCTTCTAGTTCTGGTTGTAACTTCTCATTCTTGGGGGTGCAGTGGGCCTCATTGAGGATAGGTGCTTCCCCCTTTTGGAGACCTATGTGTAGGTCTGGCGGCTTAGATTGCCTAGAGTGTGCTCTCTGTGAGTTGGTTTTTTTTTTGCAATCTGTTCTCTTGCTGGCCGCTTTTTACTTCTCAGCAAGTATTCTGTGTCATCCTGATGATGGCTGTGTGTTCTTGACTCAGGGTTTTTCGTCTGGGTCACATTTTTTGTGTCGGAATACTTTAGTATTCTACGTTCTGACAATGTGAGGACTCCGTATTCAGTTGTCTTTCGGTACTTTGCACGATGTTGAGAGAAAAGTTTCTCTGTTCCAATGCCCGGTTCTAAACCTCTGGGTCTGCTTGGTCTGGGCGTAGCCTTCCTTTGTCAGGACACATTTTGGGTCTTTGTGAGCTGGGCTCGCTATTGGGGGTTTTCCTTCTATGAATTTTGTGGTGACCTTTCGGTTTCCCTTCGGTTCTTCCTTGCCCTATCACTTTGGGAGTTTAGGCTGGTGTTCCCTTCGTTAGTGAGTGGTGAGGTACCGACGGTGTCTCCTGGAGGACTGTTGGCTCAGTTGAGTCTGATTTTGCGGTCTCTAGCTAGGCTTCTGGACTATCTGCGGGTCAGTGTCCTTGGGGCTTTTTCCTTTTCAACGTTTTCTCGGCTTCGGACAAAGCAGGGTTTTTGTTGGGTAGTGGTTCAGGCTTGGTTCCCTCAGAATGGGCCGCCTATTGTTCCTTCCCATCTTGGCATTCAGTGTCCTCTGTGGCTTGGGTATTGTTTTCCCAAAAGTAATGAATGCAGCTGTGGACTCTTTCTATTTAAGAAGAAAAACTTTAATTATGCTTACCTGATAATTTTCTTTTTTTCTGATGGAAAGAGTCCACAGCTTCCCACCCGTGTTTTTTATGTGGGGCGTTGTTATTCTTCTGGCACCTTTTCACCCTGATATTTCTTCTACTGTTCCTTGTTACTCGGCAGAATGACTGGGGGATGAGAGAAGTGGGAGGAGTATTTAAGCTTTTGGCTGGGTTGTCTTTGCCTCCACCTGGTGGCCAGGTTCTTAATTCTTAAAAGTAATGAATGCAGCTGTGGACTCTTTTCATCAGAAGAAAAGAAAATTATCAGGTAAGCATAATTTATGTTTTGTGAATGCTTCTGGTATTTAATGTATTAAAAAAACAACTCAAACATATTTTTACAGGATGTGTATTTTTTTTTACTTTCGTTTTGGCAATAAGCCAATAAATTGATTTGATTGTATGTAGCACTTGTCATATTTTTTTTGTGTGATGTATTTAATGCCTACTACTCCATTTTAATTCCAGCCATGTATACTTTTATAAACTTTTCACATTTTTGCCTTTCTGTTTACTGCCTACTTTATGTGTTAGGTTGAGAAAAGCTACCTAAATTTGTGTTTGCAGGAATGTCTACCATATTCTGTATTTTAATACTTGGTGATTTTGTGTTGGCGATATCTCTTGGTCACTTTTCTACATTATTCTTTATATCTTTAAAAATATAGGTTTTTATTTTTTAGGTGGATTCATCTAGACTGTGAAAAATGTACAGATTATATTGATGATCATTTAAAAGATGACTATATATGCACTATGTGTAAGCATGTTGACCTGGAAGAAGACCAGGGAGAACAGTGTGTTGCGATGGAGGTTAAAGAATCAGACTCAAGTAATTATGCTGCTAAGGCTTCATCTCACTCTCAGTTCTGTGTGTGTGTGTGTGTGTGTGTGTGTGTGTGTCTACATCTTGCAAAAAAAACATTTAATTTAAAATGTTTTTTTTTTTTAAAAAGTTCTGTTTTTTTCTCAATTGGTAATGGTTTGCCACCATGTTGGAACCTAGGTTTTACCTTAATCTATCTCTTCTGCTGAGGACTATTGCAGACAGATATAAGACGGACAATAAAAGAGAGTGTGCAAACAGGGCTGTGTTCAAACTGTTTCTTTCTAAAGTGGTGATACAGATGATTTCACACATGTAAGGATTTTCATGGATTATCATAACCAAGAAAGAAAGTAATTTATCAGGTTAGAATAAATTGTGTTTTTTATAGTTACTTTAACAATCCTATATTCCCTGCAGGTTTCATTATTTTTTTTATTGCCTCTTTTATATCTGTCTCTAATTGTCCTCAGCTGAAGAGATAGATAAGGGGACACAGGATCCAGCAGTGCCCATTACTTTGTAGAAACTGAAGCTTTACAGTTATATCATTAATATTAATTTATATATATATATTAGGGATGCACCGAAATGAAAATTCTTAACTGAAACCGAAAATTCAGGATGCACTTTGCTGAAAACCGAAAATGAAATTTAAAAAAAAAAATGGTTTTGAAATATTTTTTTGACTTTTTTCTACAATTTTATTTATAATATTAGAGATTAATGAATCTGAAATTAAAAACTACAAGCCAATAAATAAATAATGACATCTGTTTATTTTGTTTAATTATTTATTTAGTCCAATTGACATTTTACTTACAGACTCAGACATTTCTGGCATAACTGTAAGTTATAACTATTGTTTTATTAAACTTTTTAATTGCAAAATGTAGAGCTGCAAATTCTCCTTAGTTTTCTACAAGATACACAGGCATTACTCAAAGCTGTCACTTGTGAGGTCTTCTGAAGGCAGCTTTGGATCATTCTGGGTAAAATTATTAATTTTACCCAGAATGATTCAATGATCCAAAGCTGTCTTCAGAAGACCTCACAAGTGACAGCTTTGAGTAATGCCTGTGTATCTTGTAGAGAACTAAGGAGAATGTGCAGCTGATCTTACACTTTGCAATTAAAAAGATTAATAATCAATATAGTTATGCCCAGAATGTCTGCAAGAGGTGCACCTGTCCTTCACAGTTCAGTCTATCAGTTCATGGATGACTGTAATGCACAGGGGAAAGCTCATTCATCATTATTAGTAACAGTAGTAGCCACCCCACATTTGATGATTTGTGATTTTGTGTGTCATAAAAGATCAAAGGACTCCCTCACATTTCAATCTATCAGTGTGGATGTAATGCACAGGCCAGGGAATCAAAGCTCAGAAGTAACAGTAGCCCCATTTGTGTGCCATAATGAGACACAAACTGGACTACTGTTACTTCTGAGCATTGATTCCCCTGTGCATTACATCCATAGACTGAACTGCGGTAAATAACGCCATTTTAATTCCTAACTTCCTAAGTTACCACTTCTTCTACTTCTTACCAGTGCACGCACCCTCTGCTAAACATAAGTAACATGTACCAACATGTGACTATGCACACTTAGAAGACGTTAGGCGCACTGAGTGTTCCAGGATGCCGATGAACTTCCCGGTGCGATAGACGTGCTGCGCGAGGGCTCCAGAGTTGCTAATGGGTATGGTTGCGAAAAAAGCCGCTACTGAGCAATAGTGAAAAACACACTTTATTCCAAAAAATTAATTTTTATTTTTTGGAATAAAGTATGTTTTTCACTATTGCTCAGTAGCGGATTTTTGCCTACGGACAAGCGGTTTGTCCTCTGCTTTATTTAGCCTGCTCCACGCCACCTCTTTTTGGCTCAGACCTACCTCCTCTCACACACGCCGGATCACACGCGCAAGGGCTCCAGAGATGTTAATGGGTATGGCTCAGACCTCCCTCCTCTCACACACGCCAGGGCTCCAGAGATGTTAATGGGTATGGCTCAGACCTCCCTCCTCTCACACACGCCGGATATCGCGGGGGCATTTACACCACGTCCACATGATTTGTGCTGACTCTGCTGAGGCAATTCTCCCTCCTCTCACACACGCCGGATATCGCGGGGGCATTTACACCACATCCACATATGATTTGTGCTGACTCTGCTGAGGCATGTTGAAGCTCAATAATTTTCAGCCGCTTTGCTCTCTTTCGGCCGAAATGGAATAGGGCCATTTTCGGCCGAAAATTTTGGTGGCCGAAATTTCGGTGCATCACTAATATATATATATATATATATTTATTTATAATGTCCCTGAAGGCTCACTCTCACAAATAAAAACTCTACAGGACCAGGGTGCAATCTTCAATATCAACAGTAAAACCAACAGGATGCACTCTCTGGATTTAAACAATCCCAAACTTTATATATATATATTTAATTTTTAATGTTTAATATCTTTTGATGCAGTTTGGTTGGATTTAATTTAAAATGTTGTCTTTTTAACTTTTTCTGTATTAAAGGGACAGTCTACACCTTAGTTATCTTAAAGTCTTAGTTTAGATTAAGCTGCAAATATCCTCCTGCACCCTTTCTATATCATGCAGCAGGAACAGTATAAAAAGTTATTTTAAAATTAATATTGTTTCTAGTCACTTTGAAATGGCTGCCAAGCTCTGCCCACGGATGACATCACGATCTGGGCTGCATTAAAAGGACACTGAACCCAATTTTTTTTTTCTTTCGTGATTCAGATAGAGCATGCAATTTTAAGCAACTTTCTAATTTACTTCTATTATAATTTTTTCTTCATTCTCTTGTTATGTTTATTTGAAAAAGAAGGCATCTAAGCTTTTTTTTTTTTTTTTATTTAGTACTCTGGACAGCATTTTTTATTGGTGGATGAATTTATCCACCAATCAGCAAGGACAACCCAGGTTGTTCACCAAAAATGGGCTGGCATCTACACTTACATTCTTGCATTTCAAATAAAGATACCAAGAGAATAAAGAAAATTTGATATTAGGAGTAAATTAGAAAGTTGCTTAAAATGTCATGCTCTATCTGAATCACAAAAGCAAAAAATTGGGTTCAGTATTCCTTTTAAAGGCTTCACTAGTTACAAAAGAATCACTAAATGGATTCAACAGACTGTCAATGTCAAGTTATACTTTAAAATGACTAAGGTGTAGACTGTCCCTTTAAGTACCCTATTTTAGCTGTTTATTTCTCCAGTTTGCACAGAGGAGATGGAGGTAGATACAGATGGGAAAATTGCATTTGAAGAAGCACTTATTCACAAAAATATTGTTCCAGAAGCATCAGCTCTTCCTATCAACCAAGGTAAACTTTTATTCTAATCAAGAGTATAACAGTATTTGCTAAATTAGTAGATATTTAGAAATATCTTATATTACAGTAGAGGCCTCTTTGTCATCTAATGGAGACCCACCCACATCCCAGCTAATTTACAGGAACAAAGTATCACTTCTTTATAAAGAACTATTTTGGTTCTCTTTCTTCATTATTTTTCTTCTTATGCACAGGACAGATTTAGTGGACAGAAGGTTTTCATGGTTTATTAGTAGCAGGGACTAGACTCATGCCAATTAAGTATTCTAAGGGCAATTCACCAGCGCAAACATCATAATACAGTCTAGGATACTTTCTAAGACATATCACAATAGACCTTAAGGGCCATAATAGTAAAAAGAAATTACATGCTGTAACAAATTAGAACATGTGATTTTTCATTTAGTATAGCCCTTTAAGACAGACATCCTCAGCATACTCGTTAGAATGAGAAATTTATATTTCTTTCATAAGGCGGTGAGAGTCCAGGAGCTATTACTCCTGTGACTCAACTCATGGTCACTCGGAGGAGCAAAGGTTCTCAAAACTCCAAGAGCACTTCATCCCTTCCACCTCTGTTATAATAGTCTTATCTTTGCCTCCCAGGATCAAAGTGAAGAATTGAGGTGCTCCATACTCTTTGTTGCAAGGGGTCCTCAAACTGATTTGAGGCCTCTGTTCCCCCTCAGAGAGCTGCTACTGAGAAACAATAGGGAGATTGGAAAATTGGGTTGTGACACAATTACTCCCAGAGAGGAATCGGTCCCAAACCTGCCACAGTTGTCACGGCGACCAATCCGCTAACTTCCTCCTGTTGTGTCATCGATATACTCCACACTTAGATCCTCTGCTTTAATGTTCTCAGCACTGTATCGACTCTCTACTGACAGCTTTGGGTAAGCACGGTAGAGTAGGTGCATCTAAATCATGCACTCACATAGCCCACAGGCTATTAGCAGGTACATCTTACATGTGGTACATCATAGCCAGAACACATTATATTAGACACTACTACTTTAAACTCTAGGCCTTTATTATTTAGTCTAACAGTTTCTGGGGCTCAAAGAACTCTCATAGCGTATTATTTAAATTTCTTTCATGTAATTGGCAAGAGTCCATGAGCTAGTGACGTATGGGATATACAATCCTATCAGGAAGGGCAAAGTTTCCCAAACCTTTATATACCTTTGCTTTATATGTTGTTTTTTCTTTTACATTCTGCAAGATGTCTCAATCTGATCCTGCCTCAGAAGTATCTGCTGGAACTTTGCTGCCTGACATCGGTTCTACCAAAGCTAAGTGCATTTGTTGTAAAATTGTGGAGATTATATCTCCTAATGTCATTTGTATTAGTTGTCATGATAAACTTTTACATGCAGATAGTGTCCATTAGTAATAGTACATTGCCAGTTGCAGTTCCTTCAACTTCTAATGTACATGATATACCTGTGAATTTTAAAGAATTTGTTACTGATTCTATTCAGAAGGCTTTGTCTGCATTTCCACCTTCTAATAAGCGTAAGAGGTCTTTTAAAACTTCTCATAAAGTTGATGAAATTTCAAATGACTGACAACATAATGAATTATCCACTTCTGATGAGGATCTATCTGATTCAGAAGATCCTTCCTCAGACATTGACACTGACAAATCTACTTATTTATTTAAAATAGAGTATATGCGTTCTTTGTTAAAAGAAGTGTTAATTACTTTGGATATTAAGCAAGCTAGTCCTCTTGATATTAAAACCAGTAAACGTTTAAATGCTGTTTTTAAACCTACTGTGGTTACTCCAGAGGTTTTTCCTATTCCTGATGCTATTTCTGACATGATTTCTAAGGAATGGAATAAGCCAGGTACTCCTTTTAATCCTTCTGCAAGGTTTAAAAAATTGTATCCTTTACCAACGGTTGCAATAGAGTTTTGGGAAAAAATCCCCAAAGTTGATGGGGCTATTTCTACTCTTGCTAAACGAATTACTATTCCTATGGAAGATAGTACTTCCTTTAAAGATCCTTTAGATAGGAAGCTTGAATCTTATCTAAGGAAGCCTATTTATATTCAGGTCATATTCTTAGGGCTGCAATTACTTTGGCTGATGTTGCAGCTGCTTCAACTTTTTGGTTGGAGAATTTAGCGCAGCAAGAATTGGATTCTCACATATCTAGCATTGTTCGCTTACTGCAACATGCTAATCATTTTATTTGTGATTCCATTTTTGATATTATCAAAATTGATGTTAGATCCATGTCTTTAGCTATTTTAGCTAGAAGAGCTTTGTGGCTTAAATCTTGGAATGCTGATATGACATCTAAGTCTAGATTACTATCTGTTTCTTTCCAAGGTAATAATTTACTTGGTTCTCAGTTGGATTCTATTATTTCAACTGTTACTGAGGGGAAAGGAGTTTTTTTGCCTCAGGATAAAAAACCTAAGGGTAGATCTAAGGCTTCTAATCGTTCCTTTCGACAAAATAAGGAACAATATCCTAATCCTTCCCCCAAGGAATCTGTTTCCAATTGGAAGCCTTCCTCAAATTGGAATAAATCCAAGCCTTTCAAGAAACCAAAGTCAGTCCCTAAGTCCGCATGAAGGTGCGGCCCTCATTCCAGCACAGCTGGTAGGGGGCAGATTAAGGTTTTTCAACGATGTTTGGATAAATTCTGTCCAAAATCAATGGATTCAGAGCATTGTCTCTCAGGGGTACCGAATTGGTTTCAGAGTAAGACCTCCTGTGAGGAGATTTTTTCTCTCACGCATCCCAGTGAATCCAGTAAAAGCTCAGGCTTTCCTGAAGTGTGTTTCAGATCTGAAGGTTTCAGGGATAATCATGCCGGTTCCTTTTCAGGAACAAGGCCTGGGGTTTTATTCAACTCTATTCATTGTCCCAAAGAAAGAAAATTAATTCAGACCAGTTCTGGATCTGAAACTTTTGAATCGTTATGTAAGAGTACCAACTTTCAAGATGGTAACTATAAGAACTATTCTGCCTTTTGTTCAGCAAGGACATTATATGTCTACAATAGACTTGCAGGATGCTTACCTTCATATTCCGATTCATCCGGAACATTATCAGTTCCTGAGATTCTCTTTTCTAGACAAGCATTACCAATTTGTTGCTCTTCCATTTGACCTAGCAACAGCTCCATGAATCTTTTCAAATGTTCTGGGTGCCCTACTCTTTGTAATCAGAGAACAGGGTATTGCAGTGTTTCCTTATTTGGACGATATCTTGATACTAGCTCAGTCTTTACGTTCTGCAGAATCTCACACAAATCAACTTGTGTTGTTTCTTCGAAAACATGGCTGGAGGATCAATTTACCAAAACGTTTTTTGATTCCTCAGACAAGGGTCACCTTTTTAGGTTTCCAGATAGAGACAGAGTCATGGAAACTGAATCTAACAGACAAGGGATGTTTGAAATTGGTTGCAGCATGTCGGCACCTTCAGTCTCGGTCATTCCCTTCAGTGGCTATGTGCATGGAAGTTTTAGGCCTCATGACTGCAGCATCAGACGCAATTCCTTTTGCTCGTTTTCACATGAGACCTCTCCAGCTTTGTATGCTGAATCAGTGGTGCCGGGATTATACAAAGATATCACAATTAATATCCTTAAATCCCAATGTTCAACACTCTCTGACGTGGTGGTTAAATCACCAGCGTTTAGTTCAAGGGGCCTCTTTTGTTCGGCCAACCTGGACTGTGATCACAACAGATGTGAGTCTTTCAGGTTGGAGAGCTGTCTGGGGATCTCTGACAGCACAAGGAGTTTGGAATTCTCAAGAGGCGAGATTACCAATCAATATTTTAGAACTCTGTGCAATTCTCAGAGCTCTTCAGTTTTGGCCTCTGTTGAAGAGAGCCGTTCATTTGTTTTCAGACAGAAAATATCACAACGGTGGCATATGTCAATCATCAGGGTGGGACTCGCAGTCCCCTAGCTATGAAAGAAGTATCTCGGATACTTGTTTGGGCGGAATCCAGCTCTTGTCTAATTTCTGCGTTTCATATCCCAGGTGTAGACAATTGGCAGGCGGCTTATCTCAGCAGTCAGACTTTACATCCAGGGGAGTGGTCTCTCCATCCAGATGTGTTTTCTCAGATTGTTCAGATGTTGGGTCTTCCAGAAATAGATCTGATGGCCTCTCATCTAAACAAGAAACTTCCCAGATACCTGTCCAGGTCCAGGGATTCTCAGGCGGAAGCAGTGGATGCTGCTTCCTTGGTGTTATCAACCTGCTTATATCTTCCCGCCTCTAGTTCTTCTTCCGATAGTGATCTCCAAGATCATCATGGAACAATCGTTTGTGTTGCTGGTAGCTCCAGCTTGGCCCCACATGTTTTGGTATGCGGATCTTGTTCGGATGTCCAGTTGCCAACCTTGGCCACTTCCGTTAAGGCCGGACCTATTGTCTCAAGGTCCGTTTTTCCATCAGGATATCAAATCATTAAATTTGAAGGTATTGAAATTGAACGCTTAGTATTAGGTCATAGAGGTTTTTCTGACTCAGTAATTAATACTATGTTACAAGCTCGTAAATCTGTCTCTAGGAAGATTTATTATCGAGTTTGGAAGATTTACATTTCATGGTGTTCTCATAAATTCTCTTGGCATTCTTTTAGAATTCCTAGAATTTTGCAGTTTCTCCAGGATGGTTTGGATAGGGGTTTGTCTGCAAGTTCCTTGAAGGGACAAATATCTGCTCTTTCTGTTTTATTTCACAGAAAGATTGCTAAACTTCCTGATATTCACTGTTTTGTACAGGCTTTAGTTCATATTAAGCCCGTCATTAAATTAATTTCTCCTCCTTGGAGTCTTAATTTGATTTTGAAGGCATTACAGGCTCCTCCGTTTGAGCCTATGCATTCTTGGGACATTAAACTACTTTCTTGGAAAGTGTTATTTCTTTTGGCCATCTCTTCTGCTAGAAGAGTGTCTGAGCTATCTGCTCTTTCTTGTGAATCTCCTTTTCTGATTTTTCATCAGGATAAGGCGGTTTTGCGGACTTCATTTATATTTTCAGCTAAGGTTGTGAATTCTAACAACATTAGTAGAGAAATTGTTGCCCCTTCCTTGTGTCCTAATCCTAAGAATCCTTTGGAAAGATCCTTACATTCTTTGGATGTGGTAAGAGCTTTGAAATATTATGTTGAAGCTACTAAAGATTTCAGGAAGACTTCTAGTCTATTTGTTATATTTTCTGGTCCTAGGAAAGGTCAGAAGGCCTCTGCTATTTCCTTGG
This sequence comes from Bombina bombina, assembly GCF_027579735.1. NCBI lineage: Eukaryota > Metazoa > Chordata > Amphibia > Anura > Bombinatoridae > Bombina > Bombina bombina. The sequence continues at coordinate 9,937 of NW_026511129.1, read as the reverse complement.
CCTCTTGGTTAAAGCTTTTGATTCATCAAGCTTATTTGGAGTTGGGTCAAGCCCCACCTCAGAGAATTACAGCTCATTCTACTAGATCAGTCTCCACTTCGTGGGCTTTTAAGAATGAAACTTCAGTTGATCAGATTTGCAAAGCAGCGACTTGGTCCTCTTTGCATATTTTGATGTATTTGCTTCTATTGAAACAGTTTTTGGTAGAAAAGTTCTTCAGGCAGCTGTTTCAGTTTGATTCTTCTGCTGCTATTTTCAGTTTTTCTTTTCTTCATAAGAATAACTTATATTTTGGTTGTGGATTATTTTTTCAGCATTTGGCTGCTGTTTATTTTTTATCCCTCACTCTCTAATGACTCTTGCGTAGAGTTCCACATCTTGGGTATTTGATATCCCTTACGTCACTAGCTCATGGACTCTTGCCAATTACATGAAAGAAAACATAATTTATGTAAGAACTTACCTAATAAATTAATTTCTTTCATATTGGCAAGAGTCCATGAAGCCCACCCTTTTTATGGTGGTTATGATTTTTTGTATAAAGCACAATTATTCCAAATTTCTTTGTAGATGCTTTTTACTCCTTCTTTATCACCCCACTACTTGGCTATTCGTTAAACTGAATTGTGGGTGTGGTGAGGGGTGTATTTATAGGCATTTTGAGGTTTGGGAAACTTTGTCCCTCCTGGTAGGATTGTATATCCCATACGTCACTAGCTCATGGACTCTTGCCAATATGAAGGAAATTAATTTATTAGGTAAGTTCTTACATAAATTATGTTTTTTGGGTTTAACACTGTTTTTAATACTTTGCGCACTCCCTCTTCAGTGCTCCACCTTTTTATCATACTTTTGTAGTATATTTTGAAGCTAATACCTTTTATTTATTTTTATAGCTCTATTCATCACATTCATTGTATTTACACAGTTCTGCCTGAGCTTAGTATGTGACCCACACTGTTGTGTCTTGCTCATGATTTCACCTAGTGAGTACCCTCTCTCCATTGATTTCTGCACAAAATTTAAATATATTTGGTAGCGCAGTGGTTAAATTTTTCATGCAGGTGGTAAGAATCCACGATCCATTACTTCTGGGAATTACTCTTCCTTACCACTAGGAGGCAAAGATTCCTAAACCCCAAGAGCTCCCACCTCACATGTACCTCAGTCAATAGTTTGGTCGAAGAATTAAGATGTGCATTTTATTCTTCATAGCGAGGGGTCCTCAGTCTATATTGAGGCCCAGTTTCCCTTCAGAGTACAGTGCTTGTCAGGGGGACGTTTATGGGGTATGGTTTGTGGCTCCCTTTTTGCCTCATGTGAAATCTGTCAAAGGTCCTACATAATTGTTTTTTCTCGTTATCCGTGTTGATCTGGATATTGCATTGATATCTCCCTGTGGGTCTGTTTTTTGTATTAGACGGTTGTGTTAAGTTCTCGGTTATTGTTTGTTTAAACAATTGGGGGCTCGGACCGGTCTTCACCCTGGGGCTTCCAGTTTCTTAGGCTTCACTCAGCGTTTTCCCTTGTGGACCCCGTTGCGGGTGTTACCGGACTTTTAGGCTCTAGGGCTGGTTCGGGTTTTCCCAGTTCCAGGGAACTTGGGCTATGACCTTTACTCTGACTATTTGACCTGGCAATGGTTGGCCAGGTTTTCTGAGTACCGATGCTCACTGGACTTGACTTACGACTTTATGGTCGGTTTCTCTCGGTCAGCTTGCTGTAGTAACCTTATGGATTCACTGCTCTGCAGGCGAATGGGTTTGCAGTTCCATCTGGAGTCTTGCTGGCTCTGTGTCGAGACTATGTTGGGCTCTTGCTAGATTCCTTTGGGTCTACGGCCTTGTCTGTTCCTAAGGAGTCGGGTTGGCACCCGTGCTCTGTTGGGATGGCTGTGGCCATTCTCCCGTTCGTTTTTGAGCTGGTGTTGGGGTTTTTCTATTCTCTGTTTCAGACCCGCTAACGCTTGGGCTGGCCCGGTTGGGAGTGGGTTCTGAGATGCTTTGTCGTCTTCAGGATCTAGGTTGGCATAGTGGCTAGCTCCCTGGGCTATGTGTAGGTCTGGCGGCTTAGATTGCCTAGTGTGTGCTCTCTGTCTGGGAAGTTTTTTTGCAATCTGTTCTCTTGCTGGCCGCTTTTTACTTCTCAGCAAGTATTCTTCTGTGTCATCCTGATGATGGCTGCGTGTTCTTGACTCAGGGTTTTACGTCTGGGTCTGTTACACGTTTTTTGTGTTGGAATACTTTAGTATTCTATGTTCTGACGATGTGAGGACTCTCGTCTTTTGGTGCTTTGCACGATGTTGAGAGAGAAGTTTCTCTGTTCTGATGCCCGGTCCTAAACCTCTGGTTTCTGCTTGGTCTGGGCGTAGCCTCCCTTTGTTTGTCAAGACCCATTTGGGTCTTTTGTGAGCTGGTCTCACTATTGGAGGTTTTCCTTCGGTTCTTCTTTGCCCTATCCCTTTGGGAGTTTAGGCTGGTGTTCCCTTCGTTAGGGAGGGGTGAGGGACCGACTGTTGGGCGACGTTGTCTCCTGGAGGACTGTTGGCTCAGTTGAGTCTGATTTTGCTAGGCTTCTGGACTATCTGCGGGTCGGTGTCCTTGGGGCTTTTTCCTTTTCAACGTTTTCTCTACTTCGGACAAAGCGGGGGTTTTGTTGGGTAGTGGTTCAGGCTTGGTGCCCTCAGAATGGGCCTCCTATTGTTCCCTCCTGTCTTGGCATTCAGTGTCCTCTGTGGCTTGGGTATTGTTTCCCCAAAAGTAATGAATGCAGCTGTGGACTCTTTCCATTTAAGAAGAAAAACTTAAATTATGCTTACCTGATAATTTTCTTTTCTTCTGATGGAAGGAGTCCACAGCTCCCCACCCGTATTTTTTATGTGGGGCGTCGTTATTTATACTTCTGGCACCTTTTCACCCTGATATTTCTTCTACTGTTCCTTTTTACTCGGCAGAATGACTGGGGAATGAGGGAAGTGGGAGGAGTATTTAAGCCTTTGGCTGGGGTGTCTTTACCTCTTTCTGGTGGCCAGGTTCTTAATTCCCAAAAGTAATGAATGTAGCTGTGGACTCTTTCCATCAGAAGAAAAGAAAATTATCAGTTAAGCATAATTTAAGTTTTTTTCCTCCATTACCGCTTCTTCCTCAAGTGGTGGCCTGCATCAAGCAGGAGCGGATATCAGTAATTCTGATTGCTTCATTGTGACCGCGAAGGTTGTGGTTCGCGGATCTAGTGGGGATGTCCTCATCTCCTCCTTGGAAGTTACCTTGTCGCAGAGTCCTGCTTTTATAAGGTCCATCAGTTCATCAACATCTAGATTCTCTGAGACTGACTGCATGGAAATTGAATGCTTAGTCTTAGCCAAGAGAGGTTTCTCTGATAGTGGTTTACAAGCTTGGCTAAGAGTATCAATGACAGTTACTCGGCGTATCTACCACAAAGTGTGGAGGACCTACTTATTCTGGTGTGAAGAGCGTGGTTTTTCCTGGCACAAAGTTAAGGTTGCCAGGATCTTATGTTTTGTTGAGGATGGGCTGGAGAAGGGCCTTTCTGCTAGTTCCCTGAGGGGACAGATTTCTCTTGTAAGATGTATCGAGTCCACGGATTCATCCATACTTGTGGGATATTCTCCTTCCTAACAGGAAGTGGCAAAGAGAGCACCCACAGCAGAGCTGTCTATATAGCTCCACCCCCCAGTCATTCTCTTTGCCTGCTTAACTACTAGGAAGGGTAAAGTGAGTGTGGTGACAAAAATGTTAGTTTTTATTTTCTCAAGCAAAAGTTTCTTTTAAATGGTACCGGTGTGTACTATTCACTCTCTGGCAGAAAAGAGATGAAGATTTCTGCAAGGAGGATGATGATCTTAGCACTTTTTAACTAAGATCCACTGCTGTTCCCATAGAGGCTGAGGAGTACAGGAAAACTTCAGTTGGGGGAACGGTTTGCATGCTAAGCTGCATTGAGGTATGTTCAGTCAATTTTTTTCTAGACAGACTGTGATAATTCTAGAAAAGGCTGACAATATCCCCATGAGGGAAGGGTAAGCTGTATTCAGACACTTAATAGAGAATCCAAGCTTGCATAAAGGGTTCATTTGTTACTGGTGGCACTTATGGGAAAAATGTTTTTTTATTGAAAACTTTACGTTTTTTGAGGGACTTTAAGGGGTCATTGTGGCTGATTTAAGGGTTATTAACCCACATGGCTAGTTTAGAAACACTTTGGTGTGTTTCTTTTAGGCCCCACTAACATCGAGTGAGGTGGGAGGGGCCTATTTTAGCGCCTCAGTTGCGCAGTTTCTTTTTCTCTGAAGACATCCAGCTGCTTCTCTAGAGGGTCCTGCTGTGCTTGAGGGCCTAAAAGAAGGTTTTTCCCCACAATCTATCCTAAAGAGCTGTGGCAAGGTGCTGAACGTTTTATACCGGTTTTTGACGTTTTGTCAATCCGGTTTTTACATTAAGGGGTTAATCGTTTATTTTGCTGGCTGTGCAATCTTACTAAGGCTTTATGATTCTACTGTAAAAATTTCGTAAAGTTTACTGCTTTTTTATACTGTTTTGCAGTTTGTACATCTTTTTTTCTCTTAAAGGCACAGTACCGTTTTTTTCTAAGTTTTATTTACTTTGAATAAAGTGTTTTCCAAGCTTGCTTATTTCATTACTAGCCTGTTTAACATGTCTGACACTAAGGAAAATCCTTGTTCAATGTGTTTAGAACCATTGTGGAACCCCCTCTTAGAATGTGTCCCACTTGCACTGATATGTCTATAAATTATAAAGAGCATATTTTAGCACTTAAAAATATAGCAATAGATGATTCTCAGACAGAAGGAATTGAGGGTTTGCCATCTAGCTCTCCCCAAGTGTCACAACCAGTAACGCCCGCACAAGTGACGCCAAGTACCTCTAGTGCATCAACTTCATTTACTTTACAAGACATGGCCATAGTTATGAATACAACCCTCACAGCGGTTTTATCTAAACTGCCTGGTTTACAAGGAAAGCGTGACAGCTCTGGGTTAAGAACAACTGCTGAGCCTTCTGACGCTTTAGTAGCCGTATCAGATATACCCTCACAAGTAGTGGTAAGGGATTTGCTATCTGAGGGAGAGATTTCTGATTCAGGAAAGACGCTCCCTCAGACAGATTCTGATATGACGGCCTTTAAATTTAAGCTTGAACACCTCCGCTTGTTGCTCAGGGAGGTATTAGCAACTCTGGATGATTGTGACCCTATTGTGTAAAATGGACAAATACTTAGAGGTTCCTGTTTACACTGATGTTTTCTCCAACATAGGTGTGTCCGGTCCACGGCGTCATCCTTACTTGTGGGATATTCTCTTCCCCAACAGGAAATGGCAAAGAGCCCAGCAAAGCTGGTCACATGATCCCTCCTAGGCTCCGCCTTCCCCAGTCATTCTCTTTGCCGTTGTACAGGCAACATCTCCACGGAGATGGCTTAGAGTTTTTTGGGGGGATTATACAGACTTGTCTCCGACGATACAAGTAGATCAGAGGACCAGAGATTCACTCCGTTGGTGGCTGACCCTGGACAACCTGTCACAAGGGATGAGCTTCCGCAGACCAGAGTGGGTCATTGTCACGACCGACGCCAGTCTGGTGGGCTGGGGCGCGGTCTGGGAACCCCTGAAAGCTCAGGGTCTTTGGTCTCGGGAAGAATCTCTTCTCCCGATAAATATTCTGGAACTGAGAGCGATATTCAATGCTCTCAAGGCTTGGCCTCAGCTAGCAAAGGCCAAATTCATACGGTTTCAATCAGACAACATGACGACTGTTGCGTATATCAACCATCAAGGGGGAACAAGGAGTTCCCTGGCGATGGAAGAAGTGACCAAAATAATTCAATGGGCGGAGACTCACTCCTGCCACTTGTCTGCAATCCACATCCCAGGAGTGGAAAATTGGGAAGCGGATTTTCTGAGTCGTCAGACATTTCATCCGGGGGAGTTGGAACTCCATCCGGAAATCTTTGCCCAAATAATTCAATTGTGGGGCATTCCAGACATGGATCTGATGGCGTCTCGTCAGAACTTCAAGGTTCCTTGCTACGGGTCCAGATCCAGGGATCCCAAGGCGACTCTAGTGGATGCACTAGTAGCACCTTGGAGCTTCAACCTAGCTTATGTGTTCCCACCGTTTCCTCTCATTCCCAGGCTGGTAGCCAGGATCAAACAGGAGAGGGTATCGGTGATCTTGATAGCTCCTGCGTGGCCACGCAGGACTTGGTATGCAGATCTGGTGAATATGTCATCGGCTCCTCCATGGAGGCTACCTTTGAGACAGGACCTTCTTGTTCAAGGTCCGTTCGAACATCCGAATCTGGCCTCACTCCAACTGACTGCTTGGAGATTGAACGCTTGATTTTATCAAAGCGAGGGTTCTCAGATTCTGTCATTGATACTCTTGTTCAGGCCAGAAAGCCTGTAACTAGAAAGATCTACCATAAAATATGGAAAAAATATATCTGTTGGTGTGAATCTAAAGGATTCCCATGGAACAAGATAAAAATTCCTAAGATTCTATCCTTTCTTCAAGAAGGTTTGGAGAAAGGATTATCTGCAAGTTCTTTGAAGGGACAGATTTCTGCTTTATCTGTTTTACTTCAAAAAAAGCTGGCGGCTGTGCCAGATGTTCAAGCTTTTGTTCAGGCTCTGGTTAGAATCAAGCCTGTTTACAAACCTTTGACTCCTCCTTGGAGTCTTAATTTAGTTCTTTCAGTTCTTCAGGGGGTTCCGTTTGAACCCCTACATTCCGTTGATATCAAGTTATTATCTTGGAAAGTTTTGTTTTTGGTTGCAATTTCTTCTGCTAGAAGAGTTTCAGAGTTATCTGCTCTGCAGTGTTCTCCTCCTTATCTGGTGTTCCATGCAGATAAGGTGGTTTTGCGTACTAAACCTGGTTTTCTTCCGAAAGTTGTTTCTAACAAAAATATTAACCAGGAGATAGTCGTGCCTTCTTTGTGTCCGAATCCAGTTTCAAAGAAGGAACGTTTGTTGCACAATTTGGATGTAGTTTGTGCTCTAAAATTCTATTTAGAGGCTACAAAGGATTTCAGACAAACATCTTCCTTGTTTGTTGTTTATTCTGGTAAAAGGAGAGGTCAAAAAGCAACTTCTACCTCTCTCTCTTTTTGGCTTAAAAGCATCATCAAATTGGCTTATGAGACTGCCGGACGGCAGCCTCCTGAAAGAATCACAGCTCATTCCACTAGGGCCGTGGCTTCCACATGGGCCTTCAAGAACGAGGCTTCTGTTGATCAGATATGTAAGGCAGCGACTTGGTCTTCACTGCACACTTTTACTAAATTTTACAAATTTGATACTTTTGCTTCTTCTGAGGCTATTTTTGGGAGAAAGGTTTTGCAAGCCGTGGTGCCTTCCATCTAGGTGACCTGATTTGCTCCCTCCCATCATCCGTGTCCTAAAGCTTTGGTATTGGTTCCCACAAGTAAGGATGACTCCGTGGACCGGACACACCTATGTTGGAGAAAACAGAATTTATGTTTACCTGATAAATTACTTTCTCCAACGGTGTGTCCGGTCCACGGCCCGCCCTGGTTTTTTAATCAGGTCTGATGATTTATTTTCTCTAACTACAGTCACCACGGTATCATATGATTTCTCCTATGCAAATATTCCTCCTTTACGTCGGTCGAATGACTGGGGAAGGCGGAGCCTAGGAGGGATCATGTGACCAGCTTTGCTGGGCTCTTTGCCATTTCCTGTTGGGGAAGAGAATATCCCACAAGTAAGGATGACGCCGTGGACCGGACACACCGTTGGAGAAAGTAATTTATCAGGTAAACATAAATTCTGTTTTTCCAGTCCCTAAGAGGATTGTGAATATTTTTACTAAGGAGTCGGATAGACCAGGTATACCGTTCGCTCCCCCTCCTGTTTTTAAGAAAATGTTTCCCATATCTGACACCATGCGGGACTCGTGGCAGACGGTTCCTAAGGTGGAGGGAGCTGTTTCTTTCATGTAATTAGCAAGAGTCCATGAGCTAGTGACATATGGGATATACATTCCTACCAGGAGGGGCAAAGTTTCCCAAACCTCAAAATGCCTACAAATACACCCCTCACCACACCCACAATTCAGTTTTACAAACTTTGCCTCCCGTGGAGGTGGTGAAGTAAGTTTGTGCTAGATTCTACATGATATGCGCTTCGCAGCAGGCTGGAGCCCGGTTTTCCTTTCAGTGTGCAGTGAATGTCAGAGGGATGTGAAGAGAGTATTGCCTATTTGAATTCAATGGTCTCCTCCTACGGGATCTATTTCATAGGTTCTCTGTTATCGGTCATAGAGATTCATCTCTTACCTCCCTTTTCAGATCGACGATATACTCTTATATACCATTACCTCTACTGATTCTCGTTTCAGTACTAGTTTGGCTATCTACTATATGTAGATGAGTGTCCTGGGGTAAGTTAGTCTTATTTTTTGTGACACTCTAAGCTATGGTTGGGCACTTTATTTATAAAGTTCTAAATATATGTCTTTAAACTTATATTTGCCATGATTCAGGATAATCAATATTCCTTATTTCAGACAGTCAGTTTCATTATTTGGGATAATGCATATGAATAATCATTTCTTTCATGTAATTAGCAAGAGTCCATGAGCCTAGTGACGTATGGGATATACATTCCTACCAGGAGGGGCAAAGTTTCCCAAACCTTAAAATGCCTATAAATACACCCCTCACCACACCCACAAATCTGTTTTACAAACTTTGCCTCCTATGGAGGTGGTGAAGTAAGTTTGTGCTAGATTCTACGTTGATATGCGCTCCGCAGCAGGTTGGAGCCCGGTTTTCCTCTCAGCATGCAGTGAATGTCAGAGGGATGTGAGGAGAGTATTGCCTATTTGAATGCAATGATCTCCTTCTACGGGGTCTATTTCATAGGTTCTCTGTTATCGGTCGTAGAGATTCATCTCTTACCTCCCTTTCTTCTGTTAAGTGTGATCAGTCCACGGGTCATCATTACTTGTGGGATATTATCTGCTCCCCTACAGGAAGTGCAAGAGGATTCACCCAGCAGAGCTGCTATATAGCTCCTCCCCTCTACGTCACCTCCAGTCATTCTCTTGCACCCAGCAACTAGATAGGTCGTGTGAGAGGACTATGGTGATTATACTTAGTTTTATATCTTCAATCAAAAGTTTGTTATTTTAAAATAACACCGGAGTGTGTTATTACCTCTCTGGCAGAGTTTGAGGAAGAATCTACCAGAGTTTTGCTATGATTTTAGCCGGAGTAGTTAAGATCATATTGCTGTTTCTCGGCCATCTGAGGAGTGAGGTAAAACTTCAGATCAGGGGACAGCGGGCAGATGAATCTGCATAGAGGTATGTAGCAGTTTTTATTTTCTGACAATGGAATTGATGAGAAAATCCTGCCATACCGATATAATGTCATGTATGTATACTTTACACTTCAGTATTCTGGGGAATGGTATTTCACTAGAATTACACTGTAAGAAAGACATAAAGTTGTTTAATAACTAGAGATTATGTTTAATGTTTTTGCTGGAATGTAAAATCATTTTCATTTACTGAGGTACTGAGTGAATAAATGTTTGGGCACTATTTTTCCACTTGGCAGTTGCTTAAATCTGTTTTTTCTGTCAGTTTCTGTTCTCCCTCACTGCTGTGTGTGTGGGGGAGGGGCGCTTTTACTATGCATCAAATATTTTCTCTCAGCAGAGCTGTGAGAATTATAGTTTGACTGACATAAAAACGTTTATTCTGTAATTTGTTTCCTGCTTTCAGAAATTGTTATCTTTGCTAATGGGATTAAACCTTTGCTAAAGTTGTGTTGTTTAATTGCTGAGGGGAACAATCCTTTGCTAAAACTGTATATTCTGACAAAGATTGATGCTATAACTTAATTATTTTAACTGTTATAATTTTTT
>NW_026511128.1:27500-38636 GCF_027579735.1 Bombina bombina | reverse complement strand
ACTGCAAAGTGAGGGTGGGGGGGGAAGAGACTCTAATGTCCCATTGTGTTGGACATCCGTATTCCTAAAATCTTGTGTAGGTGTTATGGTAAGTGTTCACTGGAGTGTTTTACTTGCTGAATATAAATTGGCCACATCCATAGTAAAATGATTATTTTGATCAATAAATGTTACATTTATTATTTTATAAAGAAACATCTCCTGCTAAGGTAAGAGTTAGATCTTATTACAAACAGCTATAAAATCTTATCTAAAAAAGTGGCTATTCTGGAGAAGACCAGCGAGTCCACTCCTGCCACAAACGGTCTTCCAGGGGGCTTTCCACAGATTTTTGTGTGTCTTGGGTGTAATGGGATCTTTAAAACTATCAGGACATTTTTAAATTTCCCTGTGATAATTTTCCTTTTTACTGCCTAGCCAGTTATAGATTCAATTTCTTTATAGACATAGAAAACATAGAATTTGACGGTAGCTAAGAACCCAAAAAGGCCCATCAAGTCTACCCATATCACATGTTACTTTTTCCTTAGGATAGACTTATGCATGTCCCAGGCATTTTTAAATTCCTTTACAGTCTTTGTGTTTACCACCTCAAATGGAAGTTTATTCCATGAATCCACCATCCTTTCTGTAAAAAAATGCTTCCTCAAATTTCTCCTGAATCTGCTACCCTTTAACTTTAGATTGTGACCCTTGTTTTGACATAGCTGGATCACTAACACAATTTCTGATAGACCTGTTCATCAGCCAGTTGTCTTTTTATCTCATTTACATAATTAACCCCTATTCATAAATCTCCACTTCCCGTAAACCTTTTCCCACACCCCAATTGAGGTACACCCCAATCACAGCTTCCCCCCCCCCCAGGGTAGTCATTGCCTGAGGCCATGCTGTGATTGGAGGAAGCCGGATTAGTCATTGCTGACGTGGTGAATAGAGAATCTCTAGGTGGGGGAATCTGCTCTAGCTGTCAAAAGAAAAAAAGGTAATTTTTTTTAACAAAACGGCTGCTTTGTAAACTTTGATGAATGAAAGTGCCCCTGTTTTTAATAGTATTTTTAAAAAACGGGCTTTCATTCACCAAATTTTACCTTCACTTTAATTCTCCAGCAGGAGCATCATAGTGTAGAATAAACCCACGTGTTGTCATGGAATGACAATTTGCAATAGCTGAAGCTCATTGGGAAGGAGCTTGGCGGATACAGCCAATATTCATTCTCTCTCTCTCTCTCTCTCTCTTTCTCTCTTTCTCTTTCTCTTTCTCTTTCTCTTTCTCTCTTTCTCTCTCTCTTTCTCTTTCTCTCTCTTTTCTTGGGCATTTTCCTATAGGCTTCCATACTAAAAGTAGAGACAGACACATATGAGGGAAGGGGAAATATGTTTCTTTTAGTACTGAGATTAACTTGCCAGGCAACACAAATGGCACTGAAAACTCTAGATATCTCTCACGTTAAGCCTATCTGCCCAGCCGTAATTTTTGGGAGAGTGTGGGCATGGTTCACTTGCACCTATACCTCTACAAGGACCTAAAGGGACACCAAATTAACCCCCAAATCCTGCCTACACCATCCCACATTAACGTTGCTGCCACCAATAAGAGTTTTGAATAAGGGGTGTCTTGGGAACCAAATGACTCAAACAACTAACGATTAGGTAACGTGACTTTAACCTTATCTCTACAGAGTGTGAATTCAAATATTAAACATAATTAGATTATTAATATTTTTAATAACAAAAGACAAATACAGGTTACACAGTGCCAAATTACAAAAAACAGAAGACATACAAAAGAAAAAGAATAAATCCAAAAATACAGTTATTTAAATTAAAATGGGACATAAACTAAACACAATACCTACACTTTGCACATATCCCTAAGCTTCCAGTAGATTTGTGGGGATTTCCTTTAGATGTTTTCACATGTTGTCCCAGTGAAGTTCTGACATAATGTTGCTCTACCATTCAATTATATTTTTGAATCTTCCTTTTGTCTTGCCTCCCTTTTTGGAATTCTAACAATACTAAGAGACTCAAGGCACCAGGAGGAGTGGGGGGATTTCTTTAGATCAATGCAGACTAAGAGACAAACAAATCAAGTTAACCCTGGCATTACTGGGAAACCACATCACCTCTGCTGGGTGGACAGCTCAGGTATTAACTCATTAGTGTATCATAACAAGTAGTAAAATATATATATATATATATATATTATATATATATAATTATTTTTTTTTCTGACAAAACTTCTACCATACATTGCATAAATAACCATTCTGTGAATCAGTATAACCAACTGCATACAAGCAACAGAAGACCACAGGGTACTCACATGGTATCAAGGCACCCTCTTGTGTCAATAAAACCATGCCTGCATCTATTGACACAAGAGGGTGCCTTCATACCATGTGACTACCCTGTGTCTTCTGTTGTTTGTATCCAGTTGGTTATACTGATTCACACATACAGCGCCTCTTTCCTGTCCTTTGTCATTTTTAGAAATGTCTAATTTTAAAGATGTTTTTAAGGTGGAAGTGGCAGGATTTAGCCAAGGACTGAATGTGAGTAGTGAGAGAAAGATCTGAGTCAAGTGTGACCCTAAGACATCGGGCATGCGGGGTAGGGGTAATGATGGAGTTGTCAACAGTTATAGAGAGATTGGGGGTGGAGATTTTGGAAGAAGTAGGGAAAATAAGGAGCTCAGTTTTTGAAAAGATTTAGCTTGAGGTAGTGAGAGGACATCCAGGAAGAGTTGTAAGAAAGAGACAGTTAGTGACACTAGTTAGCAAGAAAGGAGATAGGTCTGGTGCAGCGAAGTAGATTTGGGTGTCGTCGGCATACAAATGATATTGGAACCCGTGGGACTTTATTAGGGAACCTAATGATGACGTGTAGATTGAGAAGAGAAGGGGCCCGAGGACAGAGCCTTGCGGTACCCCAACAGAAAGTGTTGACGGGGCAGAGGAGGTGCCAGAGAAGGCTACACTAAAGTACGGTTTGGACAGGTAGGAAAGAACCACGAGAGGGCTGTGTCACAGATGCTGAAGGATTGGAGGGTTTGGAGAAAAAGAGGGTGGTCAACAGTATCAAAGGCTGCAGACAGATCAAGGAGGATAAGCAGAGAAAAGTGGCCTTTTGAGTTTGCTGTAAGTAGGTCGTTGGGAACCCTTAACGATTGCTGTCTCGATGGAGTGATGGGGACAAAATCCAGATTGCAGTGGGTTTAGGAGGGAGTTTAATGTAAGGAAATGGTATAAGCGTGCATATACTAGCTTTTCGAGAAGCTTTGAGGCAAAAGGGAGTAGGGAAATAGGGCGGTAGTAGGATGGGGAGGTTGGATCAAGAGTGTTTCTTTCATGTAATTAGCAAGAGTCCATGAGCTAGTGACGTATGGGATATACATTCCTACCAGGAGGGGCAAAGTTTCCCAAACCTCAAAATGCCTATAAATACACCCCTCACCACACCCACAATTCAGTTTTACAAACTTTGCCTCCGATGGAGGTGGTGAAGTAAGTTTGTGCTAGATTCTACGTTGATATGCGCTCCGCAGCAAGTTGGAGCCCGGTTTTCCTCTCAGCGTGCAGTGATGTCAGAGGGATGTGAGGAGAGTATTGCCTATTTGAATGCAGTGATCTCCTTCTAAGGGGTCTATTTCATAGGTTCTCTGTTATCGGTCGTAGAGATTCATCTCTTACCTCCCTTTTCAGATCGACGATATACTCTTATATATACCATTACCTCTGCTGATTCTCGTTTCAGTACTGGTTTGGCTATCTGCTATATGTAGATGAGTGTCCTGGGGTAAGTAAGTCTTATTTTCTGTGACACTCCAAGCTATGGTTGGGCACTTTGTTTATAAAGTTCTAAATATATGTATTCAAACATTTATTTGCCTTGACTCAGAATGTTCAACTTTCCTTATTTTCAGACAGTCAGTTTCATATTTGGGATAATGCATTTTGATTTGACCATTTTTTCTTACCTTAAAATTTGACTTTTTCCCTGTGGGCTGTTAGGCTCGCGGGGGCTGAAAATGCTTCATTTTATTGCGTCATTCTTGGCGCGGACTTTTTTGGCGCAAAAATTCTATTTCCGTTTCCGGCGTCATACGTGTCGCCGGAAGTTGCGTCATTCTTTGACGTTATTTCGCGCCAAAAATGTCGGCGTTCCGGATGTGGCGTCATTTTTGGCGCCAAAAAGCATTTAGGCGCCAAATAATGTGGGCGTCTTATTTGGCGCGAAAAAATATGGGCGTCACTTTTGTCTCCACATTATTTAAGTCTCATTTTTTATTGCTTCTGGTTGCTAGAAGCTTGTTCTTTGGCATTCTTTCCCATTCCTGAAACTGTCATTTAAGGAATTTGATCAATTTTGCTTTATATGTTGTTTTTTCTCTTACATATTGCAAGATGTCTCACGTTGCATCTGAGCCAGAAGATACTACAGGAAAATCGCTGTCAAGTGCTGAATCTACCAAAGCTAAGTGTATCTGCTGTAAACTTTTGGTAGCTATTTCTCCAGCTGTTGTTTGTATTGATTGTCATGACAAACTTGTTAAAGCAGATAATATTTCCTTTAGTAAAGTACCATTGCCTGTTGCAGTTCCCTCAACATCTAAGGTGCAGAATGTTCCTGATAATATAAGAGATTTTGTTTCTGAATCCATAAAGAAGGCTATGTCTGTTATTTCTCCTTCTAGTAAACGTAAAAAATCTTTTAAAACTTCTCTCCCTACAGATGAATTTTTAAATGAACATCATCATTCTGATTCTGATGACTCCTCTGGTTCAGAGGATTCTGTCTCTGAGGTTGATGCTGATAAATCTTCATATTTATTTAAAATGGAATTTATTCGTTCTTTACTTAAAGAAGTTCTAATTGCTTTAGAAATAGAGGATTCTGGTCCTCTTGATACTAATTCTAAACGTTTAGATAAAGTATTTAAAGCTCCTGTGGTTATTCCAGAAGTTTTTCCTGTTCCTAATGCTATTTCTGCAGTAATTTCCAAAGAATGGGATAATTTGGGTAATTCATTTACTCCTTCTAAACGTTTTAAGCAATTATATCCTGTGCCGTCTGACAGATTAGAATTTTGGGACAAGATCCCTAAAGTTGATGGGGCTATTTCTACCCTTGCTAAACGTACTACTATTCCTACGTCAGATGGTACTTCGTTTAAGGATCCTCTAGATAGGAAAATTGAGTCCTTTCTAAGAAAAGCTTATCTGTGTTCAGGTAATCTTCTTAGACCTGCTATATCTTTGGCTGATGTTGCTGCAGCTTCAACTTTTTGGTTGGAAACTTTAGCGCAACAAGTAACACATCGTGTTTCTCATGATATTATTATTCTTCTTCAGCATGCTAATAATTTTATCTGTGATGCCATTTTTGATATTATCAGAGTTGATGTCAGGTTTATGTCTCTAGCTATTTTAGCTAGAAGAGCTTTATGGCTTAAAACTTGGAATGCTGATATGGCTTCTAAATCAACTTTACTTTCCATTTCTTTCCAGGGTAACAAATTATTTGGTTCTCAGTTGGATTCCATTATTTCAACTGTTACTGGTGGGAAAGGAACTTTTTTACCACAGGATAAAAAATCTAAAGGTAAAAACAGGGCTAATAATCGTTTTCGTTCCTTTCGTTTCAACAAAGAACAAAAGCCTGATCCTTCATCCTCAGGAGCAGTTTCAGTTTGGAGACCATCTCCAGTCTGGAATAAATCCAAGCCAGCTAGAAAGGCAAAGCCTGCTTCTAAGTCCACATGAAGGTGCGGCCCTCATTCCAGCTCAGCTGGTAGGGGGCAGGTTACGTTTTTTCAAGGAAATTTGGATCAATTCTGTTCACAATCTTTGGATTCAGAGCATTGTTTCAGAAGGGTACAGAATTGGTTTCAAGTTGAGACCTCCTGCAAAGAGATTTTTTCTTTCCCGTGTCCCAGTAAATCCAGTAAAAGCTCAAGCATTTCTGAAATGTGTTTCAGATCTAGAGTTGACTGGAGTAATTATGCCAGTTCCAGTTCCGGAACAGGGGATGGGGTTTTATTCAAATCTCTTCATTGTACCAAAGAAGGAGAATTCTTTCAGACCAGTTCTGGATCTAAAAATATTGAATCGTTATGTAAGGATACCAACGTTCAAGATGGTAACTGTAAGGACTATCTTACCTTTTGTTCAGCAAGGGAATTATATGTCCACGATAGATTTACAGGATGCATATCTGCATATTCCTATTCATCCAGATCATTATCAGTTCCTGAGATTCTCGTTTCTGGACAAGCATTACCAATTTGTGGCTCTGCCGTTTGGCCTAGCTACAGCTCCAAGAATTTTTACAAAGGTTCTCGGTGCCCTGCTGTCTGTAATCAGAGAACAGGGTATTGTGGTATTTCCTTATTTGGACGATATCTTGGTACTTGCTCAGTCTTTACATTTAGCAGAATCTCATACGAATCAACTTGTGTTGTTTCTTCAAGATCATGGTTGGAGGATCAATTTACCAAAAAGTTCTTTGATTCCTCAGACAAGGGTAACCTTTCTGGGTTTCCAGATGGATTCAGTATCCATGACTCTGTCTTTAACAGACAAGAGACGTCTAAAGTTGATTACAGCTTGTCGAAACCTTCAGTCACAATCATTCCCTTCGGTAGCCTTATGCATGGAAATTCTAGGTCTTATGACTGCTGCATCGGACGCGATCCCCTTTGCTCGTTTTCACATGCGACCTCTTCAGCTCTGTATGCTGAAGCAATGGTGCAAGGATTACACGAAGATATCTCAATTAATATCTTTAAAACCGATTGTTCGACACTCTCTAACATGGTGGACAGATCACCATCGTTTAATTCAGGGGGCTTCTTTTGTGCTTCCGACCTGGACTGTAATTTCAACAGATGCAAGTCTCACAGGTTGGGGAGCTGTGTGGGGATCTCTGACGGCACAAGGAGTTTGGGAATCTCAGGAGGTGAGATTACCGATCAATATTTTGGAACTCCGTGCAATTTTCAGAGCTCTTCAGTTTTGGCCTCTTCTGAAGAGAGAATCGTTCATTTGTTTTCAGACAGACAATGTCACAACTGTGGCATACATCAATCATCAAGGAGGGACTCACAGTCCTCTGGCTATGAAAGAAGTATCTCGAATTTTGGTTTGGGCGGAATCCAGCTCCTGTCTAATCTCTGCGGTTCATATCCCAGGTGTAGACAATTGGGAAGCGGATTATCTCAGTCGCCAAACGTTGCATCCGGGCGAATGGTCTCTTCACCCAGAGGTATTTCTTCAGATTGTTCAAATGTGGGAACTTCCAGAAATAGATCTGATGGCGTCCCATCTAAACAAGAAACTTCCCAGGTATCTGTCCAGATCCCGGGATCCTCACGCGGAGGCAGTGGATGCATTATCACTTCCTTGGAAGTATCATCCTGCCTATATCTTTCCGCCTCTAGTTCTTCTTCCAAGAGTAATCTCCAAGATTCTGAAGGAATGTTCGTTTGTTCTGCTGGTAGCTCCGGCATGGCCTCACAGGTTTTGGTATGCGGATCTTGTCCGGATGGCCTCTTGCCAACCGTGGACTCTTCCGTTAAGACCAGACCTTCTGTCACAAGGCCCTTTTTTCCATCAGGATCTGAAATCCTTAAATTTAAAGGTATGGAGATTGAACGCTTGATTCTTGGTCAAAGAGGTTTCTCTGACTCCGTGATTAATACTATGTTACAGGCTCGTAAATCTGTATCTCGAGAGATATATTATAGAGTCTGGAAGACTTATATTTCTTGGTGTCTTTCTCATCATTTTTCTTGGCATTCTTTTAGAATACCGAGAATTTTACAGTTTCTTCAGGATGGTTTAGATAAGGGTTTGTCCGCAAGTTCTTTGAAAGGACAAATCTCTGCTCTTTCTGTTCTTTTTCACAGAAAGATTGCTATTCTTCCTGATATTCATTGTTTTGTACAAGCTTTGGTTCGTATAAAACCTGTCATTAAGTCAATTTCTCCTCCTTGGAGTTTGAATTTGGTTCTGGGAGCTCTTCAAGCTCCTCCGTTTGAACCTATGCATTCATTGGACATTAAATTACTTTCTTGGAAAGTTTTGTTCCTTTTGGCCATCTCTTCTGCTAGAAGAGTTTCTGAATTATCTGCTCTTTCTTGTGAGTCTCCTTTTCTGATTTTTCATCAGGATAAGGCGGTGTTGCGAACTTCTTTTGAATTTTTACCTAAAGTTGTGAATTCCAACAACATTAGTAGAGAAATTGTGGTTCCTTCATTATGTCCTAATCCTAAGAACTCTAAGGAGAAATCGTTGCATTCTTTGGATGTTGTTAGAGCTTTGAAATATTATGTTGAAGCTACGAAATCTTTCCGTAAGACTTCTAGTCTATTTGTTATCTTTTCCGGTTCTAGGAAAGGCCAGAAAGCTTCTGCCATTTCTTTGGCATCTTGGTTGAAATCTTTAATTCATCTTGCCTATGTTGAGTCGGGTAAAATTCCGCCTCAGAGAATTACAGCTCATTCTACTAGGTCAGTATCTACTTCCTGGGCGTTTAGGAATGAAGCTTCGGTTGACCAGATCTGCAAAGCAGCAACTTGGTCCTCTTTGCATACTTTTACTAAATTCTACCATTTTGATGTATTTTCTTCTTCTGAAGCAGTTTTTGGTAGAAAAGTATTTCAGGCAGCGGTTTCAGTTTGAATCTTCTGCTTCTGTTTTTCGTTAAACTTTATTTTGGGTGTGGATTATTTTCAGCAGGAATTGGCTGTCTTTATTTTATCCCTCCCTCTCTAGTGACTCTTGTGTGGAAAGATCCACATCTTGGGTAGTCATTATCCCATACGTCACTAGCTCATGGACTCTTGCTAATTACATGAAAGAAAACATAATTTATGTAAGAACTTACCTGATAAATTCATTTCTTTCATATTAGCAAGAGTCCATGAGGCCCGCCCTTTTTTTGTGGTGGTTATGATTTTGTATAAAGCACAATTATTCCAATTCCTTATTTTATATGCTTTCGCACTTTTTTATCACCCCACTTCTTGGCTATTCGTTAAACTGAATTGTGGGTGTGGTGAGGGGTGTATTTATAGGCATTTTGAGGTTTGGGAAACTTTGCCCCTCCTGGTAGGAATGTATATCCCATACGTCACTAGCTCATGGACTCTTGCTAATATGAAAGAAATGAATTTATCAGGTAAGTTCTTACATAAATTATGTTTTTTTGAGGATAGGTGTGACCAGTGCATGTTTCAGAGATGAGGGAAATATACCGGTGCTGAGGGAAAGGTTGAAAATCTGTGCGAGTATAGGGGTAAGGGTAGAAGAGAGGGAGGGGAGCAGCTGTGAGCGGATATGGTCAAGTGGACAGGGTATTGAGGTGAGAGCTCAGTATAAGTGCTGAAACTTTTCCTCAGTGTGGAGCAGTGCTGTGAAGTTAAAGCACTAACAGTTCCTGCATGTGTCCTGTTCTTTCTGCAGAGATGATGCATTTTCTGCAATGATATCTCAAATCACTGCATGTTCTGCCATGGGGTTTATATACAGATAATACCGAACGTTGTGAGGTGTGTGTGTGTGCTTTCAATTTTAACTCCTGCCGGAATAAAGCATATTATTCTTATTTTTTTTACCCACACAAGTGGAACCAGTGCCTGTGCTGTCTTATGGTTAGCAGAATGAAGGCATCCTTTTTATACAGTATATATATATATATTAAAACATATAGTGCAGAATTATATAACATTATATTAGCCAAACTTTGTAAATCATAATATTCCCTTTTTATTTTGTAAAAATACCGCTGTTTTACAGACCCGTTCTCTGTACTCTGCTGAGCGGGTCTGTTGTTTTTACTGAGCGCATCGGGCCAGCTGTATAGTCACAGCCCGGCCCGACCGCGCCATTAGACACAGTGCAGCTCGCTCCTGCTGTCAGACAGAGCGGGAGCGAGTTGCACTGTGTCTAATGGTGCCCAGTTTCAGTCTTATCTGCTCCTTGTTCCACGCTGTCCTCCCACTGAACTGCCGCTATATGTGCACAGTGCACTGGCCCTCTGAGAGGCCTGTTTAGAATTTCTTGTGTGCCGATTGAGCAGACTACACGTGCAGTCAGTCAGGAGCGGACCCAATGTGCGTGCGGTTTACGACAACCGCCAAAGCCAATCACAGTCAGTCAGAGTCAGGGATCATGATGGAAGTTCACTAAGTTCTGGGAGCGGCGAGGCCCATGGGTAAAACAGAAACGCTAATCCCTGTATTCAGAGACACTAGTGAAGCATCTCATTCGTCAGGTCAACGTTTTTTGTACAGGTCCAAATCCGGAATTAATATGTATGTGTGTATATATATATATATATATATATATATATATATATATATATATATATATATATATATATATATATATATATATATATATATATATATATATATATATATACACACACACAATTATTAGGCAAGTTGTATTTTTGAGGATTAATTTTATTATTGAACAACAACCATGTTCTCAATGAACCCAAAAAACTCATTAATATCAAAGCTGAATAGTTTTGGAAGTAGTTTTTAGTTTGTTTTTAGTTATAGCTATTTTAGGGGGATATCTGTGAGTGCAGGTGACTATTACTGTGCATAATTATTAGGCAACTTAACAAAAAACAAATATATACCCATTTCAATTATTTATTTTTACCAGTGAAACCAATATAACATCTCAACATTCACAAATATACATTTCTGACATTCAAAAACAAATCAGTGACCAATATAGCCACCTTTCTTTGCAAGGACACTCAAAAGCCTGCCATCCATGGATTCTGTCAGTGTTTTGATCTGTTCACCATCAACATTGCGTGAAGCAGCAACCGCAGCCTCCCAGACACTGTTCAGAGAGGTGTACTGTTTTCCCTCCTTGTAAATCTCACATTTGATGATGGACCACAGGTTCTCAATGGGGTTCAGATCAGGTGAACAAGGAGGCCATGTCATTAGATTTTCTTCTTTTATACCCTTTCTTGCCAGCCACGCTGTGGAGTACTTGGACGCGTGTGATGGAGCATTGTCCTGCATGAAAATCATGTTTTTCTTGAAGGATGCAAACTTCTTCCTGTACCACTGCTTGAAGAAGGTGTCTTCCAGAAACTGGC